>NW_027593487.1:2500-25000 GCF_964213995.1 Mustelus asterias
GGATCCGAGACTTCCTAACCCCACAGACCACATTCGGTAAGGATAGGCAACAACACCTCCTCCACAATCATCCTCAACACCGGTGCCCCACAAGGCTGTGTCCTCAGCCCCCCCGACTATACTCCTTATACACCTATGACTGTGCGGCCAAAATCCCCTCCAATTCCATTTTCCATAGAGGGATATTTCATAGAACATAGAACAGTACAGCACAGTACAGGCCCTTCGGCCCACGATGTTGTGCCGAACCTTTTCCGAAACCAAGATCAAGCTATCCCACTCCCTATCATCCTGGTGTGCTCCATGTGCCTATCCAATAACCGCTTAAATGTTCCTAAAGTGTCTGACTCCACTATCACTGCAGGCAGTCCATTCCACACCCCAACCACTCTCTGCGTAAAGAACCTACCTCTGATGTCCGTCCTGTATTTCCCACCACGAACCCTATAGTTATGCCCCCTTGTAATAGCTCCATCCACCCGAGGAAATAGTCTTTGAACGTTCGCTCTATCTATCCCCTTCATCATTTTATAAACCTCTATTAAGTTGCCTCTCAGCCTCCTCCACTCCAGAGAGAACAGCCCTAGCTCCCTCAACCTTTCCTCATAAGACCGACACTCCAAACCAGGCAGCATCCTGGTAAATCTCCTCTGCACTCTTTCCAGCGCTTCCACATCCTTCTTATAGTGAGGTGACCAGAACTGCACACAATATTCCAAATGTGGTCTCACCAAGGTCCTGTACAGTTGCAGCATAACCCCACGGCTCTTAAACTCCAACCCCCTGTTAATAAAAGCTAACACACTATAGGCCTTCTTCACAGCTCTATCCACTTGAGTGGCAACCTTTAGAGATCTGTGGATATGAACCCCAAGATCTCTCTGTTCCTCCACAGTCTTCAGAACCCTACCTTTGACCCTGTAATCCACATTTAAATTAGTCCTACCAAAATGAATCACCTCACATTTATCAGGGTTAAACTCCATTTGCCATTTTTCAGCCCAGCTTTGCATCCTATCTATGTCTCTTTGCAGCCTACAACAGCCCTCCACCTCATCCACTACTCCACCAATCTTGGTGTCATCAGCAAATTTACTGATCCACCCTTCAGCCCCCTCCTCTAAGTCATTAATCGTGATCGTCACCTCCGACCTGGGAAAAAGCTTCCCACTGTTCACCCTATCTATACCCTTCATAATTTTATACACCTCTATTAGATCTCCCCTCATTCTCCGTCTTTCCAAGGAGAACAACCCCAGTCTACCCAATCTCTCCTCATAGCTAAGACCCTCCATACCAGGCAACATCCTGTTAAACCTCCTGTGCACTCTCTCTAACGCCTCCACGTCCTTCTGGTAGTGCGGCGACCAGAACTGGACGCAGTACTCCAAATGTGGCCTAACCAGCGTTCTATACAGCTGCATCATCAGACTCCAGCTTTTATACTCTATACCCCGTCCTATAAAGGCAAGCATACCATATGCCTTGATCTTACCTGTCCCCGCTCGATGGAAGGTCTCTCTCGGTTATCCCTTGATCTTACCTGTCCTCGTTGGATGGAAGGTCTCTCTCGGCGCTCCGTCGCCCGGCCTGGGAGGTTCCTCCAATCAAATGTCGCGGATCCCTGTTGCTGAGCGATGACGGCGCCAAAGAGGGGGGGTGTGTGTGGAGCACGCGCTGGGTTCAGCCAATGGCCGGCGACGCATGGGGGGGGGGGGGGGGGGGGGGTGGGGCGGGGTAAAGGGCGGGGTGAACGGGATCAAAGGTTATGGGGGGAAAGCAGGATGAGGCTGTTGAGTTGGGTGATCAACCATGATGGTGATGAATGGGGGAGAGCAGCCTCGAAGGGCCGAATGGCCTCCTCCTGCTCCTATCCTCTCTGTTTCGATGTTAATATTGGTCAAAAACCCCAAAAAACAGTCAAAGAATTAATAATATTGGTCAAAGACTCAACGAAAACCGTCTGCGCTCACAGAGTCCGTATCCTCCCATTCCCATCCTATTTATATATTCGTCTAGAAATCATAGAATCCCTACAGTGCAGAAACAGGCCATTCGGCCCATCGAGTCTGCACCGACCACAATCCCACCCAGGCCCTACCCCCATATCCCTACATATTTACCCACTAATCCCTCTAACCTACGCATCTCAGGACACGAAGGGGCAATTTTTTAGCACGGCCAATCAACCTAACCCGCACATCTTTGGACTGTGGGAGGAAACCGGAGCACCCGGAGGAAACCCACGCAGACACGGGGAGAATGTGCAAACTCCACACAGACAGTGACCCGAGGCCGGGAATCGAACCCAGGTCCCTGGAGCTGTGAAGCAGCAGTGCTAACCCACTGTGCTACCGTGCCGCCCTAGATGCCCCTTATATGCCCCGATCGTACCTGCTCCCACCATCTCCCCGGGCGGTGCATTCCAGACACTCACCACCCTCTGTGTAAAAAAAAAACCTGCCTCGCACATCTCCTCGAAACTTGTACTTGTCCAGACGCCCCTTAAAACTCACGACCGTATCCGCTTCCACTCCCTCCCCCCGGCAGCGAGTTCCAGGCACCCACCACCCTCTGTATAAAAAAACTTACCTCGTACATCTCCTTTAAACCTTGCCCCTCGCACCTTAAACCTGTGCCCCCCCTAGTAATCAACTCTTCCACCCTGGGGGGAAAAAGCTTCTGACTATCCACTCTGTCCATGCCCCTCATAATCTTGTAGACTTCTATCAGGTCTCCCCCTCAACCTCTGTCGTTCCAGTGAGAACAAACCAAGTTTCTCCAACCTCTCCTCATAGCTAATGTCCTCCAGACCAGGACAACATCCTGGTGAATCTTTTCTGTAACCCTCTCCAAAGCCTCCACATCCTTCTGGTAGTGTGGCGACCAGAATTGAACACTATATTCCAAGTGCGGCCTAACTAAGGTTCTATAAAGCTGCAACATGACTTGCCCAATTTTTAAACTCAATGCCCCGGCCGATGAAGGCAAGCATGCCGTATGCCTTCTTGACTACCTTCTCCACCCTGCGTTGCCACTTTCAGTGACCTGTGTACCTGTACACCCAGATCCCTCTGCCTATCAATACTCTTAAGGGTTCTACCATTTATATTGAATACAGGAGTTGGGACGTCTTGTTGAAGTTGTACAAGACATTGGTAAGGCCACACTTGGAATACTGTGTACAGTTCTGGTCACCCTATTATAGAAAGGATATTATTAAACTAGAAAGAGTGCAGAAAAGATTTACTAGGATGCTACCGGGACTTGATGGATTGAGTTATAAGGAGAGGCTGGATAGACTGGGACTTTTTTCTCTGGAGTGTAGGAGGCTGAGGGGTGACCTTATAGAGGTCTATAAAATAATGAGGGGCACAGATCAGCTAGATAGTCAATATCTTTTCCCAAAGGCAGGGGAGTCTAAAACTAGAGGGCACAGGTTCAAGGTGAGAGGGGAGAGATACAAAAGTGTCCAGAGGGGGCAATTTTTTCACACAGAGGGTGGTGAGTGTCTGGAACGAGCTGCCAGAGGCAGTAGTAGAGGCGGGTACAATTTTGTCTTTTAAATAGACAGTTCCATGGGT
The DNA here is from genome assembly GCF_964213995.1 of Mustelus asterias. Taxonomy (NCBI): domain Eukaryota; kingdom Metazoa; phylum Chordata; class Chondrichthyes; order Carcharhiniformes; family Triakidae; genus Mustelus; species Mustelus asterias. Next base: position 6,085 of record NW_027593487.1, read on the forward strand.
AAGATGGGTATAGAGGGATATGGGCCAAACGCGGGCAATTGGGATTAGCTTGGGGGTTTTAAAAAAAAGGGCGGCATGGACAAGTTGGGCCGAAGGGCCTGTTTCCCTGCTGTAAACCTCGATGACGATAACTCTATGGTGTACTTCCCATCTGTATTCGACCTTCCAAAATGCGTTACCTCACAGTTGTGAACTGTGTAATGGATTACTGTAGTGATTGACTCAATAGTGTCCTTGCCTCCCTTTTTAACACCCTCCCCTATCTCGCCTCCCTTTTTAACACCCTCCCCTATCTCGCCTCCCTTTTTAACACCCTCCCCTATCTCGCCTCAGGATCCTGTACCCTGGAATTACTATCTCAATGGAAACAAATTAAAACATGCTACCGTGCAAAGGGACCTGGGGGTCCTTGTGCATGAGACGCAAAAGCCCAGTCTGCAGGTACAACAGGTGATCAAGAAGGCAAATGGGATGTTGGCCTATATTGCGAGGGGGATAGAATATAAAAGCAGAGATGTCTTGATGCACCTGTACAGGGCATTGGTGAGGCCGCAGCTGGAATACTGTGTGCAGTATTGGTCCCCTTATATGAGGAAGGATATATTGGCATTGGAGGGAGTGCAGAGAAGGTTCACCAGGTTGATACCGGAGATGAGGGGTTTGGATTATGAGGAGAGGCTGAGGAGATTGGGTTTGTACTCGTTGGAGTTTAGAAGGATGAGGGGGGATCTTATGGAGACTTATAAGATAATGCGGGGGCTGGATAGGGTGGAGGCGGAGAGATTCTTTCCACTTAGTAAGGAAGTTAAAACTAGAGGACACAGCCTCAAAATAAAGGGGGGTCGGTTTAGGACAGAGTTGAGGAGGAACTTCTTCTCCCAGAGGGTGGTGAATCTCTGGAATTCTCTGCCCACTGAGGTGGTGGAGGCTACCTCGCTGAATATGTTTAAAGCGCGGATGGATGGATTCCTGATCGGTAAGGGAATTAAGGGTTATGGGGATCAGGCGGGTAAGTGGTACTGATCCACGTCAGATCAGCCATGATCTTATTGAATGGCGGGGCAGGCTCGAGGGGCTAGATGGCCTACTCCTGCTCCTATTTCTTATGTTCTTATGTTCTAATTGAGTTACCAGTCCCTCCACCTTTTCCCGTCCCCGTGTTGGAAACGACTTTTTCCTGCATCCCAAAGTGCGGCCTAACTAAGGTTCTATAAAGCTGCAACGTGACTTGCCCAATTTTCAAACTCAATGGCCCGTCCGATGAAGGCAAGCGTGCCGTACGCCTTCTTGACTACCTTAGTCGTCAAGAGCATAAAGGAAAATCCCAAAACAACCGAAAGATTAACAATAGAGACGTGAAAACCTCCAAAACAGATTAAAAATCAATAAAGTTGACCAGAAACTCATCAGAAAAAAAGTCCCAAAGTCAGAAACAGAGAGTAGAAAATCCCCCCCCAAAAACAGTCTGAAAATTAATAGTACCGGGCAACAGAGAGATTAACATTAATGTTGGTCGTCTGATTTTGGGGGAATGCTCGGGGGCAGTGCTGGGGGGGATAGTAGATCTGGCCACAGGGACGGAAGGCGTGCTGGGGGTAGGGGTACTGCCCAGGGTAGGGTCTTGGGTAAAGACCCACTTGGGGCCAGGGGTACGACACAGGGTAGGGTCTCAGGTAGGCGCCCGGTTGGGGCCAGGTAGACGGACCCTGGTAGGGCCAGTATGTGGGGTAGACTGGATGAGGAGGGGGAGGAGAAGGAGGAGGTTGGGGTTGGGGGGAAAGAGGGGAGAGAGAGAGAGACAAGACAAGGTCACGCACGGGTGGTGATAGTGGGGGGGAGGTGAGTTTTTACCATTTAAATAATCGTCCATTTTGCTGTTATTCCGACCAAGATGGATGACCTCACATTTACCAACATTGTACTCCATCTGCCAGACCCTCGCCCACTCACTTAGACTATCTATATCCCTTTGCAGACTTTCAGCATCCTCTGCACACTTTGCTCTTCCACCCATCTTAGTGTCATCTACGAATTTTGACACACTACACTTGGTCCCCAACTCCAAATCATCTCTGTAAATCTTAAACAACTGTGGTCCCAACACTGATCCCTGAGGCACACCACTAGTCACTGATCACCAACCAGAAAAACACCCATTTACCCCCACTCTTTAGCTTTCTGTTAGTTAACGGGTTGGAGGGGCCGAATGGCCTAATTCTTGCTCCTATGTCTTGTGGTCTTGTTGAGTGGGCGGGACGGGTTGGAGGGGCCGAATGGCCTAATTCTTGCTCCTATGTCTCGTGGTCTTATTGAGTGGGCGGGACGGGATGGAGGGGCCGAATGGCCTAATTCTTGCTCCTATGTCTCGTGGAGGAAGTGGAGGGATGGGTTGGTAAGTTTGCTGACGACACCAAGGTAGGTGGTGTTGTGGATAGTTTGGAGGGATGTCAGAAGTTGCAGCGAGACATAGATAGAATGCAAGACTGGGCGGAGAAGTGGCAGATGGACTTCAACCCGGATAAGTGTGTGGTGATCCATTTTGGCAGATCCAATGGGATGAAGCAGCAGTATAATATGAAGGGTACCATTCTTAGCAGTGTAGAGGATCAGAAGGACCTTGGGGTCCGGGTCCATAGGACTCTTAAATCGGCCTCGCAGGTGGAGGATGCGGTCAAGAAGGCGTACGGCGTACTGGCCTTCATTAATCGAGGGATTGAGTTTAGGAGTCGGGAGATAATGCTGCAGCTTTATAGGACCCTGGTTAGACCCCACTTGGAGTACTGCGCGCAGTTCTGGTCACCTCATTACAGGAAAGATGTTGAAGCCATTGAAAGGGTGCAGAGGAGATTTACAAGGATGTTGCCTGGATTGGGGGGCATGCCTTATGAGGATAGGTTGAGGGAGCTTGGTCTCTTCTCCCTGGAGAGACGAAGGATGAGAGGTGACCTGATAGAGGTTTACAAGATGTTGAGAGGTCTGGATAGGGTAGACTCTCAGAGGCTATTTCCAAGGGCTGAAATGGCTGCTACGAGAGGACACAGGTTTAAGGTGCTGGGGGGGTAGGTACAGAGGAGATGTCAGGGGTAAGTTTTTCACTCAGAGGGTGGTGGGTGAGTGGAATCGGCTGACGTCGGTGGTGGTGGAGGCAAACTCGTTGGGGTCTTTTAAGAGACTTCTGGATGAGTCCATGGGATTTAATGGGATTGAGGGCTATAGATAGGCCTGGAGGTGGGGATGTGATCGGCGCAACTTGTGGGCCGAAGGGCCTGTTTGTGCTGTGGCTTTCTATGTTCTATGGTCTTACTGAGTGGGCGGGACGGGTTGGAGGGGCCGAATGGCCTAATTCTTGCTCCTATGTCTCGTGGTCTTGTTGAGTGGGCGGGACGGGTTGGAGGGGCCGAATGGCCTAATTCTTGCTCCTATGTCTCGTGGTCTTGTTGAGTGGGCGGGACGGGTTGGAGGGGCCGAATGGCCTAATTCTTGCTCCTATGTCTCGTGGTCTTGTTGAGTGGGCGGGACGGGTTGGAGGGGCCGAATGGCCTAATTCTTGCTCCTATGTCTCGTGGTCTTGTTGAGTGGGCGGGACGGGTTGGAGGGGCCGAATGGCCTAATTCTTGCTCCTATGTCTCGTGGTCTTGTTGAGTGGGCGGGACGGGTTGGAGGGGCCGAATGGCCTAATTCCGCTCCGTTGTCTCATGGTCCTATGGTCTTACTGAGTGGGTGGGATGGGGTGGACGGGCAGAATGGCCTCCTCCTGATGTTCCAAACCCATTATTGGTGCTAGCCCGCCGCCGCGGGCGTTCTTTCCGCCTCCACACGGCACGGGGCTTGCATTTTTAACACTTTCCGCCCAATCACGGCGTTGGAACTTCATCACAATTCATTTTAAGGTCACAAAATTTGTCCTCCAGCCAACATAGACCCATCGATGGAAGGTCTCTCTCGGTTATCGATTGCTCTTCCCTGTTTCCAGCCCCGATCGATGGAAGGTCGCGCTCTGGCCCTCCATTGCTCGGCCTGCTGAGGATAAAAACGGGGCGGGGTCCAGCCCATAGGCGGGCGGCTCCCGCCAATCAGAAGCCGCCGATCCGCCTGTTGCCGGGCAGACAATCACCCCCAACACTCTGGGCGCGGCCAATGGGAAGCCGCGCCTGGGAAAGGGAGGGCTTCACTGCAGCCAATGGAAGGCCGCGGCTAAGACAATGGAGGGCGGGGTTTCCCCTGGATGGCTGACCAATGGGAGGCCGCGGGAAGAGGGGGCGGGGCGGGGGTGGGAAGGGCCAGCCAATCAAGTGGGAGGCAGTGGGTGGGCGGGGATTGCTGCGCGGCAGCGGGGATGCTAATGAGGGGCGGTGACCTCATCTCGACGCTCTCTGGCCAATAGGAGGCCGCAGCAGGAATGGGCGGGGCCGGTTCCAGGCCAATCGGGGACAGAGCTGGAGACGAGGGGGCGGGGAAAGGGGGCGGCGGCGCAGCCAATGGGAGGCCGCGGGACGAAGGGGCGGGGCCCGCGCTGCAGCCAATTGAGACGCCCGCCCATGGAAGGGGGCGGGGTTTCGGCGCGGGCGCGACCGCCAATCAGAGGACGCAGAGCGAAGGGGCCAATCGGAGGGGGCGACCGGACAATGGAGGGCGGGGTTTGGTGGCGGCCAATGGGAGGCCGCGGGTGGGAGGGGCGGGGCGGCCCGCGGGCGTCTCGGCCAATGGGAGGCGGCGCAGAGCCGGGGGCGGGGCCGCCCTCCGGCCAATGGGTAGCCGGGGGGGGCGGGGCCGCCGCCATTTTGCGGAACGCTCCCCGCGGGCCGGCGGCGCGCCGAATGTGGGCCCGAATCGCCGCCGCTGTCCAGCGGCTCCTGAGCCCGGCCCCGGAGCCCGAGGGCCCGCCGCAGGCCCCGGGAGGGGCCGGGGATGCCCGGGCCGCCCGGAAAAGAGGCCGCAGCAGGTAACAGAGGGGGGAGGAAGGGGGGAGGAAGGGGAGAGGGGAGGGGGAAGGGGAGAGGGGAGGGGAGGGGGGGAGGGGGGAGGGGGGGGGGGAGGGGGGGAGGGGGGAGGGGAGGGGGGGAGGGGAGGGGAGGGGGGGAGGGGGGAGGGGAGGGGGGGAGGGGGGAGGGGAGGGGAGGGGGGAGGGGGGAGGGGAGGGGAGGGGGGAGGGGGGGAGGGGGGGGGGAGGGGGGGAGGGGAGGGGGGAGGGGGAGGGGAGGGGGGGAGGGGGAGGGGAGGGGAGGGAGGGGAGGGGGAGGGGGGGGGGGAGGGGAGGGGGGGGGAGGGGGGGGGGGGGGGGAGGGGAGGGGGGGAGGGGAGGGGGGGGAGGGGGGGGGGAGGGGAGGGGGGGGGAGGGGAGGGGGGGGAGGGGGGGGAGGGGAGGGGGGGGGAGGGGGGGGGGGGAGGGGGGGGGGAGGGGAGGGGGGGGGGAGGGGAGGGGGAGGGGGGGGGAGGGGAGGGGGGGGGGGGAGGGGAGGGGGGGGGGGGAGGGGAGGGGAGGGGGGGGGGGGGGAGGGGAGGGGAGGGGGGGGGGGGGGAGGGGAGGGGGGGGGGGGGGGAGGGGAGGGGGGGGGAGGGGAGGGGGGAGGGGGGAGGGGGGGGGGAGAGGGGGGAGGGGAGGGGGGAGGGGAGGGGGGGGGGAGGGGAGGGGGGAGGGGGGAGGGGAGGGGGGAGGGGGGGGGGGAGGGGGGGGGATGGTGGGTGGGGGGAGGAGAGGGGAGAGGAGGGGGGGGGGGCGGAGGGGAGAGGGGGGGGGGCGGAGGGGGAGAGGGGTGGGGGTGAATGCTGGGGAGGGGGGATGGTGGGTGGGGGGAGGGTAGTGCGGGGAGAGGGGGGGTGGGGAGGGGGAGTGAGGTGGGGAGGCGGGGGGAGGGCGAGTGGGTGGGTGGGTGGGTGGGGGGGGGGGTCAATAATGATGGGTAAGGACCTTAAAAAACAGCCCAAAAATCAGCAATAGTGAGAAAAATTGGGTAAATACCCCATCGAAACAGCCTAAACATTAATAATATTGGGTAAATACCCCATCGAAACAGACTAAACATTAATAATATTGGGTAAATACCCCATCGAAACAGCCTAAACATTAATAATATTGGGTAAACACCCCATCGAAACAGACTAAACATTAATAATATTGGGTAAACACCCCATCGAAACAGCCTAAACATTAATAATATTGGGTAAATACCCCATCGAAACAGCCTAAACATTAATAATATTGGGTAAATACCCCATCGAAACAGACTAAACATTAATAATATTGGGTAAATACCCCATCGAAACAGCCTAAACATTAATAATATTGGGTAAACACCCCATCGAAACAGACTAAACATTAATAATATTGGGTAAACACCCCATCGAAACAGCCTAAACATTAATAATATTGGGTAAATAACCCATCGAAACAGCCTAAACATTAATAATATTGGGTAAACACCCCATCGAAACAGCCTAAACATTAATAATATTGGGTAAATAACCCATCGAAACAGCCTAAACATTAATAATATTGGGTAAACACCCCATCGAAACAGCCTAAACATTAATAATATTGGGTAAATAACCCATCGAAACAGACTAAACATTAATAATATTGGGTAAATAACCCATCGAAACAGACTAAACATTAATAATATTGGGTAAACACCCCATCGAAACAGCCTAAACATTAATAATATTGGGTAAATAACCCATCGAAACAGCCTAAACATTAATAATATTGGGTAAACACCCCATCGAAACAGCCTAAACATTAATAATATTGGGTAAATACCCCATCGAAACAGCCTAAACATTAATAATATTGGGTAAATACCCCATCGAAACAGTCTAAACATTAATAATATTGGGTAAACACCCCATCGAAACAGTCTAAACATTAATAATATTGGGTAAATACCCATCGAAACAGACTAAACATTAATAATATTGGGTAAACACCCCATCGAAACAGACTAAACATTAATAATATTGGGTAAATACCCATCGAAACAGACTAAACATTAATAATATTGGGTAAACACCCCATCGAAACAGCCTAAACATTAATAATATTGGGTAAACACCCCATCGAAACAGACTAAACATTAATAATATTGGGTAAACACCCCATCGAAACAGACTAAACATTAATAATATTGGGTAAATACCCATCGAAACAGACTAAACATTAATAATATTGGGTAAATACCCCATCGAAACAGTCTAAACATTAATAATATTGGGTAAATAACCCATCGAAACAGCCTAAACATTAATAATATTGGGTAAACACCCCATCGAAACAGCCTAAACATTAATAATATTGGGTAAACACCCCATCGAAACAGCCTAAACATTAATAATATTGGGTAAATATCCCATCGAAACAGCCTAAACATTAATAATATTGGGTAAACACCCCATCGAAACAGACTAAACATTAATAATATTGGGTAAATACCCCATCGAAACAGACTAAACATTAATAATATTGGGTAAATACCCCATCGAAACAGCCTAAACATTAATAATATTGGGTAAATACCCCATCGAAACAGACTAAACATTAATAATATTGGGTAAATAACCCATCGAAACAGACTAAACATTAATAATATTGGGTAAATAACCCATCGAAACAGACTAAACATTAATAATATTGGGTAAATATCCCATCGAAACAGCCTAAACATTAATAATATTGGGTAAATACCCCATCGAAACAGCCTAAACATTAATAATATTGGGTAAACACCCCATCGAAACAGCCTAAACATTAATAATATTGGGTAAATACCCCATCGAAACAGCCTAAACATTAATAATATTGGGTAAATAACCCATCGAAACAGACTAAACATTAATAATATTGGGTAAATATCCCATCGAAACAGACTAAACATTAATAATATTGGGTAAATACCCCATCGAAACAGACTAAACATTAATAATATTGGGTAAATAACCCATCGAAACAGACTAAACATTAATAATATTGGGTAAATAACCCATCGAAACAGACTAATCATTAATAATATTGGGTAAATACCCCATCGAAACAGACTAAACATTAATAATATTGGGTAAATACCCCATCGAAACAGACTAAACATTAATAATATTGGGTAAATACCCCATCGAAACAGCCTAAACATTAATAATATTGGGTAAATATCCCATCGAAACAGACTAAACATTAATAATATTGGGTAAATACCCCATCGAAACAGACTAAACATTAATAATATTGGGTAAATAACCCATCGAAACAGACTAAACATTAATAATATTGGGTAAATAACCCATCGAAACAGACTAAACATTAATAATATTGGGTAAATAACCCATCGAAACAGACTAAACATTAATAATATCGGGTAAATAACCCATCGAAACAGACTAAACATTAATAATATTGGGTAAATAACCCATCGAAACAGACTAAACATTAATAATATTGGGTAAATACCCCATCGAAACAGACTAAACATTAATAATATTGGGTAAATATCCCATCGAAACAGACTAAACATTAATAATATTGGGTAAATACCCCATCGAAACAGACTAAACATTAATAATATTGGGTAAATAACCCATCGAAACAGACTAAACATTAATAATATTGGGTAAATAACCCATCGAAACAGACTAAACATTAATAATATTGGGTAAATACCCCATCGAAACAGACTAAACATTAATAATATTGGGTAAATAACCCATCGAAACAGACTAAACATTAATAATATTGGGTAAATAACCCATCGAAACAGACTAAACATTAATAATATTGGGTAAATACCCCATCGAAACAGACTAAACATTAATAATATTGGGTAAATAACCCATCGAAACAGCCTAAACATTAATAATATCGGGTAAATAACCCATCGAAACAGACTAAACATTAATAATATTGGGTAAATAACCCATCGAAACAGACTAAACATTAATAATATTGGGTAAATACCCCATCGAAACAGACTAAACATTAATAATATTGGGTAAATAACCCATCGAAACAGCCTAAACATTAATAATATCGGGTAAATAACCCATCGAAACAGCCTAAACATTAATAATATTGGGTAAACACCCCATCGAAACAGACTAAACATTAATAATATTGGGTAAATACCCCATCGAAACAGACTAAACATTAATAATATTGGGTAAATACCCCATCGAAACAGACTAAACATTAATAATATTGGGTAAATACCCCATCGAAACAGACTAAACATTAATAATATTGGGTAAATACCCCATCGAAACAGTCTAAACATTAATAATATTGGGTAAATACCCCATCGAAACAGACTAAACATTAATAATATTGGGTAAATACCCATCGAAACAGTCTAAACATTAATAATATTGGGTAAATACCCCATCGAAACAGTCGAAACATTAATAATATTGGGTAAACACCCCATCGAAACAGACTAATCATTAATAATATTGGGTAAATACCCCATCGAAACAGTCTAAACATTAATAATATTGGGTAAATACCCCATCGAAACAGACTAAACATTAATAATATTGGGTAAATACCCCATCGAAACAGACTAAACATTAATAATATTGGGTAAATACCCCATCGAAACAGACTAAACATTAATAATATTGGGTAAATAACCCATCGAAACAGCCTAAACATTAATAATATTGGGTAAATACCCATCGAAACAGACTAAACATTAATAATATTGGGTAAATATCCCATCAAAACAGTCTAAACATTAATAATATTGGGTAAACACCCCATCGAAACAGACTAAACATTAATAATATTGGGTAAATAACCCATCGAAACAGTCTAAACATTAATAATATTGGGTAAATACCCCATCGAAACAGCCTAAACATTAATAATATTGGGTAAATAACCCATCGAAACAGCCTAAACATTAATAATATTGGGTAAATATCCCATCGAAACAGCCTAAACATTAATAATATTGGGTAAATATCCCATCGAAACAGTCTAAACATTAATAATATTGGGTAAATACCCATCGAAACAGACTAAACATTAATAATATTGGGTAAATATCCCATCAAAACAGTCTAAACATTAATAATATTGGGTAAACACCCCATCGAAACAGTCTAAACATTAATAATATTGGGTAAATACCCCATCGAAACAGCCTAAACATTAATAATATTGGGTAAATAACCCATCGAAACAGCCTAAACATTAATAATATTGGGTAAATATCCCATCGAAACAGCCTAAACATTAATAATATTGGGTAAATACCCCATCGAAACAGTCTAAACATTAATAATATTGGGTAAATACCCCATCGAAACAGACTAAACATTAATAATATTGGGTAAATACCCCATCGAAACAGCCTAAACATTAATAATATTGGGTAAATACCCCATCGAAACAGTCTAAACATTAATAATATTGGGTAAATACCCCATCGAAACAGTCTAAGCATTAATAATATTGGGTAAATAACCCATCGAAACAGACTAAACATTAATAATATTGGGTAATTACCCCATCGAAACAGCCTAAACATTAATAATATTGGGTAAATAACCCATCGAAACAGACTAAACATTAATAATATTGGGTAAATACCCCATCGAAACAGACTAAACATTAATAATATTGGGTAAATAACCCATCGAAACAGACTAAACATTAATAATATTGGGTAAATACCCCATCGAAACAGGCTAAACATTAATAATATTGGGTAAATACCCCATCGAAACAGACTAAACATTAATAATATTGGGTAAATACCCCATCGAAACAGACTAAACATTAATAATATTGGGTAAACACCCCATCGAAACAGACTAAACATTAATAATATTGGGTAAATACCTCATCGAAACAGTCTAAACATTAATAATATTGGGTAAATACCTCATCGAAACAGACTAAACATTAATAATATTGGGTAAATACCTCATCGAAACAGACTAAACATTAATAATATTGGGTAAATACCCATCGAAACAGTCTAAACATTAATAATATTGGGTAAATATCCCATCGAAACAGTCTAACCATTAATAATATTGGGTAAATAACCCATCGAAACAGTCTAAACATTAATAATATTGGGTAAATACCCCATCGAAACAGACTAAACATTAATAATATTGGGTAAACAACCCATCGAAACAGACTAAACATTAATAATATTGGGTCAATACCCCATCGAAACAGACTAAACATTAATAATATTGGGTAAATAACCCATCGAAACAGACTAAACATTAATAATATTGGGTAAATAACCCATCGAAACAGACTAAACATTAATAATATTGGGTAAATATCCCATCGAAACAGCCTAAACATTAATAATATTGGGTAAATAACCCATCGAAACAGTCTAAACATTAATAATATTGGGTAAATACCCATCGAAACAGCCTAAACATTAATAATATTGGGTAAATAACCCATCGAAACAGACTAAACATTAATAATATTGGGTAAATACCTCATCGAAACAGACTAAACATTAATAATATTGGGTAAATACCCCATCGAAACAGACTAAACATTAATAATATTGGGTAAATACCCCATCGAAACAGTCTAAACATTAATAATATTGGGTAAATAACCCATCGAAACAGTCTAAACATTAATAATATTGGGTAAATACCCCATCGAAACAGACTAAACATTAATAATATTGGGTAAATAACCCATCGAAACAGACTAAACATGAATAATATTGGGTAAATACCCCATCGAAATAGTCTAAACATTAACAAATTTGATAGAATTCTTTGAGGAGGTAACTAAGTGTGTTGATGAAGGTAGGGCAGTTGATGTCATACACATGGATTTTAGTAAGGCGTTTGATAAGGTCCCCCATGGTCGGCTTATGATGAAAGTGAGGAGGTGTGGGATAGAGGGAAAGTTGGCCGATTGGATAGGTAACTGGCTGTCTGATCGAAGACAGAGGGTGGTGGTGGATGGAAAATTTTCGGATTGGAGGCAGGTTGCTAGCGGAGTGCCGCAGGGATCAGTGTTTGGTCCTCTGCTCTTTGTGATTTTTATTAATGACTTAGAGGAGGGGGCTGAAGGGTGGATCAGTAAATTTGCTGATGACACCAAGATTGGTGGAGTAGTGGATGAGGTGGAGGGGTGTTGTAGGCTGCAAAGAGACATAGATAGGATGCAAAGCTGGGCTGAAAAATGGCAAATGGAGTTTAACCCTGATAAATGTGAGGTGATTCATTTTGGTAGGACTAATTTAAATGTGGATTACAGGGTCAAAGGTAGGGTTCTGAAGACTGTGGAGGAACAGAGAGATCTTGGGGTCCATATCCACAGATCTCTAAAGGTTGCCACTCAAGTGGATAGAGCTGTGAAGAAGGCCTATAGTGTGTTAGCTTTTATTAACAGGGGGTTGGAGTTTAAGAGCCGTGGGGTTATGCTGCAACTGTACAGGACCTTGGTGAGACCACATTTGGAATATTGTGTGCAGTTCTGGTCACCTCACTATAAGAAGGATGTGGAAGCGCTGGAAAGAGTGCAGAGGAGATTTACCAGGATGCTGCCTGGTTTGGAGGGCAGGTCTTATGAGGAAAGGTTGAGGGAGCTCGGGCTGTTCTCTCTGGAGTGGAGGAGGCTGAGGGGAGACTTAATAGAGGTTTATAAAATGATGAAGGGGATAGATAGAGTGAACGTTCAAAGACTATTTCCTCGGGTGGGATGGAGATATTACAAGGGGGTATAACTATAGGGTTCGTGGTGGGAGATATAGGAAGGATATCAGAGGTAGGTTCTTTACGCAGAGAGTGGTTGGGGTGTGGAATGGACTGCCTGCAGTGATAGTGGAGTCAGACACTTTAGGAACATTTAAGCGGTTATTGGATCGGCACATGGAGCACACCAGGATGATAGGGAGTGGGATAGCTTGATCTTGGTTTCAGATAAAGCTCGGCACAACATCATGGGCCGAAGGGCCTGTTCTGTGCTGTTACTGTTCTATGTTCTAATAATCGGTAAATACCCCATCTAAACAGCCTAAACATTAATAATATTGGGTGAATACCCCATCGAAACAGTCAATGGTTTGTTAACATCGGGCGAATCTTTTCCCAAACCAGTTCCTTGTTGGTTCCGTGATGTGTTTCTCAGTGATCGATGACGGTTCGGGACTGGCACGGTGGGGTTATCACTGCTGCCTCGTGGCGCCGGGGACCCCGGGTTCGATTCCCCAGGCCTTGGGTCACTGTCTGCGCACGTTCCCCCCGTGTCTGCGTGGGTTTTCATCCGGGTGCTCCCGTTTCCTCCTGCAGTCCGAATGACGTGCGGGTTCGCGTTGCGTTGGGCCGTGCGAAATTCTCCCTCGGTGTCCAAAGGGTAGAAACTCGTAGCAGGAGGGAGGCCATTCGGCCCTCCAAGCCTGCACTGGCCATGCTGTCCTCCCTGAACTAAAACCCTTTATACATACGGAGTCCGTAACCTACCCTTCCGGGGACCATATCACTCTATTCCCATCCTATTCATAAGAACATAAGAAATAGGAGCAGGAGTAGGCCATCTAGCCCCTCGAGCCTGCCCCGCCATTCAATAAGATCATGGCTGATCTGACGTGGATCAGTACCACTTACCCGCCTGATCCCCACAACCCTTAATTCCCTTACCGCTCAGGAATCCATCTATCCGTGATTTAAACATATTCAGCGAGGTAGCCTCCACCACCTCAGTGGGCAGAGAATTCCAGAGATTCACCACCCTCTGGGAGAAGAAGTTCCTCCTCAACTCTGTCTTAAACCGACCCCCCTTTATTTTGAGGCTGTGCCCTCTAGTTTTAACTTCCTTACTAAGTGGAAAGAATCTCTCCGCCTCCACCCTATCCAGCCCCCGCATTATCTTATAAGTCTCCATAAGATCCCCCCTCATCCTTCTAAACTCCAACGAGTACAAACCCAATCTCCTCAGTCTCTCCTCATAATCAACACCCCCTCATCTCCGGTATCAACCTGGTGAACCTTCTCTGCACTCCCTCCAAGGCCAATATATCCTTCCTCATATAAGGGGACCAATACTGCACACAGTATTCCAGCTGCGGCCTCACCAATGCCCTGTACAGGTGCATCAAGACATCCCTGCTTTTATATTCTATCCCCCTCGCAATATAGGCCAACATCCCATTTGCCTTCTTGATCACCTGTTGTACCTGCAGACTGGGCTTTTGCGTCTCATGCACAAGGACCCCCAGGTCCCTCTGCACGGTAGCATGAATTCATGTGTTCATCCGGTTGCCCCTTCAATGTTGCTATCATACCTGCCCCCACCACCTCCCCGGGTAGTGAGTTCCAGACATTCACCACCCTCTGTGTAAAAAAAAATTACCTCGCACATCTCCTCTAACCTTTTCCCCACGCACCTTAACCCTATGTCCCCGAGTACTTGACTTTTCGACCCTTGGAAAGAGCATCTGACTATCCACTCTGTGTTATTTAATTAGTAGTCACAAGTAGGCTTACGTTAACACTGCAGCGAAGTTACTGTGAATATCCCCTATCCCCGAGTCGCCCACACTCCGGCTGACACTGAGGGAGAATTTAGCCCGGCCCAATCCACCCTAACCCAGCCCCGTCTTTCAGACTGTGGGAGGAAACCGGAGCACCCGGAGGAAACCCACGCAGACACGGGGAGAACGTGCAAACCATGCCCCTCATAATCTTGTAGACTTCTATCAGGTCTCCCCCTCAACCTCCGTCGCTCCAGTGAGAACAAACCAAGTTTCTCCAACCTCTCCTCATAGCTAATGTCCTCCAGACCAGGCAACATCCTGGTAAATCTTTTCTGTAACCCTCTCCAAAGCCTCCACATCCTTCTGGTAGTGTGGCGACCAGAATTGAACACTATATTCCAAGTGCGGCCGAACTAAGGTTCTATAAAGCTGCAACATGACTTGCCCAATTTTTAAACTCAATGCCCCGGCTGATGAAGGCAAGCATGCCATATGCCTTCTTGACTACCTTCTCCACCTGCGTTGCCACTTTGTGACCTGTGTACCTGTACACCCAGATCCCTCTGCCTATCAATACTCTTAAGGGTTCTACCATTTCCCTACCCTACCCAACTACTTTCTGTGGGAGTGAATTCCACTCATTCACCACCCTCTGGGTGAAGAAATTTCCCCTCACCTCAGTCCTAAAAGGGTTTAACCCCCTTATCCTCAAACTATGACCCCCCCTAGTTCTGGACTCCCCCCACCATCGGGAACATTCTGAATCTACCCTGTTAGAATTTTATAAGTTTCTATGAGATCCCCTCTCACTCTCCTAAACCCCAGTGAATATAATCCTCACCGACTTAGTCTCTCCTCATATGACGGACCTGCCATCCCAGGAATCAGCCTGGTAAACCTTCGCTGCGCTCCCTCTATAGCAAGGACATCCTTCCTCAGATAAGGAG
The DNA here is from genome assembly GCF_964213995.1 of Mustelus asterias. Taxonomy (NCBI): domain Eukaryota; kingdom Metazoa; phylum Chordata; class Chondrichthyes; order Carcharhiniformes; family Triakidae; genus Mustelus; species Mustelus asterias. The sequence continues at coordinate 21,485 of NW_027593487.1, forward strand.
ACCAAAACTGCACACAATACTCCAGGTGTGGCCTCACCAACGCCCTGTACAATTGCAGCAAAACATCCCTATCCCGATACTCCAATCCTCTCGCTACGAAGGCCAACATACCATCTGCCTTCTTCACTGCCTGCTGTACCTGCACGCTTACTCTCAGCGACTGATGCACGAGGACTCCAAGGTCTCGCTGAGTATCCCCCCTCTCTCGATTCACACCCATTCCAGTAATAATCTGTCTTCTATGTAGGTTAGGTGGATTGGGCCATGCTAAATTGCCCCTTAGAGTCAAAAGATGTGTAGGTTAGGTGGATTGGCCATGCTAAATTGTTCCTTAGTGTCCAAAGATCTGTAGGTTAGGGTGGATTGGCCATGCTAAATTGCCCCTTAGTGTCCAAAGATGTGTAGGTTAGGTGGATTGGCCATGCTAAATTGTCCCTTCGTGTCCAAAGATGTGTAGGTTAGGTGGATTGGCCATGCTAAATTGTCCCTTAGTGTCCAAAGATGTGCAGGTTAGGTGGATTGGCCATGCTAAATTGCCCTTTAGTGTCCAAAGATGTGTAGGTTAGGGTGGATTGGCCATGCTAAATTGCCCTTTCGTGTCCAAAGATGTGTAGGTTAGGTGGATTGGCCATGCTAAATTGCCCTTTCGTGTCCAAAGATGTGTAGGTTAGGGTGGATTGGCCATGCTAAATTGCCCTTTCGTGTCCAAAGATGTGTAGGTTAGGGTGGATTGGCCATGCTAAATTGTCCCTTAGTGTCCCAAAGATGTGCAGGTTAGGGTGGATTGGCCATGCTAAATTGCCCCTTAGTGTCCAAAGATGTGTAGGTTAGGTGGATTGGCCATGCTAAATTGCCCCTTAGTGTCCAAAGATGTGTAGGTTAGGGTGGATTGGCCATGCTAAATTGTCCCTTAGTGTCCAAAGATGTGTAGGTTAGGTGGATTGGCCATGCTAAATTGCCCTTTAGTGTCCAAAGATGTGTAGGTTAGGGTGGATTGGCCATGCTAAATTGCCCTTTAGTGTCCAAAGATGTGCAGGTTAGGGTGGATTGGCCATGCTAAATTGCCCTTTAGTGTCCAAAGATGTGTAGGTTAGGGTGGATTGGCCATGCTAAATTGCCCCTTAGTGTCCAAAGATGTGTAGGTTAGGGTGGATTGGCCATGCTAAATTGCCCTTTAGTGTCCAAAGATGTGTAGGTTAGGGTGGATTGGCCATGCTAAATTGCCCCTTAGTGTCCAAAGATGTGTAGGTTAGGGTGGATTGGCCATGCTAAATTGCCCCTTAGTGTCCAAAGATGTGTAGGTTAGGGTGGATTGGCCATGCTAAATTGCCCCTTAGTGTCCAAAGATGTGTAGGTTAGGGTGGATTGGCCATGCTAAATTGTCCCTTAGTGTCCAAAGATGTGTAGGTTAGGGGGATTGGCCATGCTAAATTGCCCCTTAGTGTCCAAAGATGTGTAGGTTAGGGTGGATTGGCCATGCTAAATTGCCCTTTAGTGTCCAAAGATGTGTAGGTTGGGTGGATTGGCCATGCTAAATTGTCCCTTAGTGTCCAAAGATGTGTAGGTTAGGGTGGATTGGCCGTGCTAAATGTGTGGGGTTACGGGGAATGGGGCGTGGGTAAGATAATATCAAATGTTGATCAGTCAAAGGCAATGATCGATGAAACGGTGGTTACTCGATAGCTGACAGACGCTGGACAGATGTGGGGAAATACCCATCAAAATAGCAATTATGGAAAGTATGCTCGGCAGAAGTTGTCCGTACTAGTACCAAGAACAAAGAAAATTCCAGCACAGGAACAGGCCCTTCGGCCCTCCTGCACCGACCATGCTGTTCCCCCCTGTCTGAACTAAAGCCCCCTACCCTTCCGGGGACCGTATCCCTCTATTCCCATCCTATTCATGTATTTGTCCAGACGCCCCTTAAAACTCACGACCGTATCCGCTCCCACTCCCTCCCCCGGCAGCGAGTTCCAGGCACCCACCACCCTCTGTGTAAAAAAACTTGCCTCGTACATCTCCTTTAAACCTTGCCCCTCGCACCTTAAACCTGTGCCCCCCCCCCCTAGTAATTGACTCTTCCACCCTGGGGGGAAAAAGCTTCTGACTATCCACTCTGTCCATGCCCCTCATAATCTTGTAGACAGGTCTCCCCCTCAACCTCCGTCGCTCCAGTGAGAACAAACCAAGTTTCTCCAACCTCTCCTCATAGCTAATGCCCTCCAGACCAGGCAACATCCTGGTAAATCTTTTCTGTACCCTCTCCAAAGCCTCCACATCCTTCTGGGAGTGTGGCGACCAGAATTGAACACTATATTCCAAGTGCGGTCTAACTAAGGTTCTATAAAGCTGCAACATGACTTGCCAATTTTTAAACTCAATGCCCTGGCCGATGAAGGCAAGCGTGCCGTCTGCCTTCTTGACTACCTTCTCCACCTGCGTTGCCACTTTGTGACCTGTGTACCTGTACACCCAGATCCCTCTGCCTATCGATACTCTTCAGGGTTCTGCCATTTACTGTATATTTCCCATCTGTGTTGGACCTTCCAGAATGCATTACCTCCCATTTGTCCGGATGCTGCAACTGTCCAGGACCTTGGTGAGACCACATTTGGAATATTGTGTGCAGTTCTGGTCACCTCACTAGAACATAGAACATAGAACAGTACAGCACAGAACAGGCCCTTCGGCCCACGATGTTGTGCCGACCTTCATCTGAAACCAAGATCAAGCTATCCCACTCCCTACCATCCTGGTGTGCTCCATGTGCCTATCCAATAACCGCTTAAATGTTCCTAAAGTGTCTGACTCCACTATCACTGCAGGCAGTCCATTCCACACCCCAACCACTCTCTGCGTGAAGAACCTACCTCTGATATCCTTCCTATATCTCCCACCATGAACCCTATAGTTATGCCCCCTTGTAACAGCTCCATCCACCCGAGGAAATAGTCTTTGAACGTTCACTCGATCTATCCCCTTCATCATTTTATAAACCTCTATTAAGTCTCCACTCAATCTCCTCCGCTCCAGAGAGAACAGCCCCAGCTCCCTCAACCTTTCCTCATAAGACCGACACTCCAAACCAGGCAGCATCCTGGTAAATCTCCTCTGCACTCTTTCCAGCGCTTCCACATCCTTCTTATAGTGAGGTGACCAGAACTGCACACAATATTCCAAATGCGGTCTCACCAAGGTCCTGTACAGTTGCAGCATAACCCCACGGCTCTTAAACTCCAACCCCCTGTTAATAAAAGCTAACACACTATATGCCTTCTTCACAGCTCTATCCACTTGAGTGGCAACCTTTAGAGATCTGTGGATATGGACCCCAAGATCTCTCTGTTCCTCCACAGTCTTCAGAACCCTACCTTTGACCCTGTAATCCACATTTAAATTAGTCCGACCAAAATGAATCACCTCACATTTATCAGGGTTAAACTCCATTTGCCATTTTTCAGCCCCGCTTTGCATCCTATCTATGTCTCTTTGCAGCCTACAACAGCCCTCCACCTC
>NW_027593487.1:30000-31514 GCF_964213995.1 Mustelus asterias
ATGTGTGTGTGTGTGGTGTTGGTACACCCACGGCGCTGTTAGGGAGGGAGTTCCAGGATTGCGATTGGACATCAGTCAGTCCCCGTGGGTGTGTGTGTGGTGTAGGTACACCCACGGCGCTGTTAGTGAGGGAGTTCCAGGGTTGCGATTGGACATCAGTCAGTCCCCGTGTGTGTGTGGTATAGGTACACCCACGGCGCTGTTAGGGAGGGAGTTCCAGGATTGTGATTGGACATCAGTCAGTCCCCGTGTGTGTGGTGTAGGTACACCCACAGCGCAGTTAGGGAGGGAGCTCCAGGATTGCGATTGGACATCAGTCAGTCCCCGTGGGTGTGTGTGTGGTGTAGGTACACCCACGGCGCTGTTAGGGAGGGAGTTCCAGGATCGTGATTGGACATCAGTCAGTCCCCGTGTGTGTGTGTGTGGTGTAGGTACACCCACGGCGCTGTTAGGGAGGGAGTTCCAGGATTGCGATTGGACATCAGTCAGTCCCCGTGTGTGTGTGGTGTAGGTACACCCACGGCGCTGTTAGGGAGGGAGTTCCAGGATTGCGATTGGACATCAGTCAGTCCCCGTGTGTGTGTGTGTGGTGTAGGTACACCCACGGCGCTGTTAGGGAGGGAGTTCCAGGATTGGGATTGGACATCAGTCAGTCCCCATGTGTGTGTGGTGTAGGTACACCCATGGCGCTGTTAGGGACGGAGTTCTAGGATTGTGATTGGACATCAGTCAGTCCCCGTGTGTGTGGTGTAGGTACACCCACAGCGCAGTTAGGGAGGGAGCTCCAGGATTGCGATTGGATATCAGTCAGTCCCCGTGTGTGTGTGTGTGGTGTAGGTACACCCACGGCGCTGTTAGGGAGGGAGCTCCAGGATTGTGATTGGACATCAGTCAGTCTCCGTGGGTGTGTGTGTGGTGTAGGTACACCCACGGCGCTGTTAGGGAGGGAGTTCCAGGATCGTAATTGGACATCAGTCAGTCCCCGTGTGTGTGTGTGTGTGGTGTAGGTACACCCACGGCGCTGTTAGGGAGGGAGTTCCAGGATCGCGATTGGACATCAGTCAGTCCCCATGTGTGTGTGTGTGGTGTAGGTACACCCATGGCGCTGTTAGGGACGGAGTTCTAGGATTGTGATTGGACATCAGTCAGTCCCCGTGTGTGTGGTGTAGGTACACCCACAGCGCAGTTAGGGAGGGAGCTCCAGGATTGCGATTGGATATCAGTCAGTCCCCGTGTGTGTGGGGTGTAGGTACACCCACGGCGCTGTTAGTGAGGGAGTTCCAGGATTGCGATTGGACATCAGTCAGTCCCCGTGTGTGTGGTGTAGGTACACCCACGGCGCTGTTAGGGAGGGATCTCCAGGATTGTGATTGGATATCAGTCAGTCCCCGTGTGTGGGGGGTGTAGGTACACCCACGGCGCTGTTAGGGAGGGTGTTCCAGGATTTTGACCCCAGCCGCAGTGCAGGAACAGCCGATGTGTTTCCAAGTCGGGATGGTGTGTGTGTTCGTGCC
>NW_027593488.1:0-7500 GCF_964213995.1 Mustelus asterias
GACTCAACTCTACCCAGCGGCTCCTAGGAACTGCGCGATCGTGCTTTCAACCTCGGACCTGACGGCGGCGGCAGCTCCAGGTGGCCCGCGGTGCTATTTCTGTGGATTGGCAAAGCACCCTCGTCAGCAATGTCCGGCCAGGACAGTATTTTGCTCCACGTGTGGGAAGAAAGGGCACTACGCTAAAGTGTGCCGAGCGAAACCACCTTCGAAGCCATGCAGTGCGGCGTGTGACTCTCCAGGATCTGTCTCCTCGTCTCCGCCATTCCTGAGGATGGCGACGCAAGAGACGTGCGAACTGCGAGTGCCGCCACTTTCAACGCCATCGACCACGTGCGATCCATGGGCGCAGCCATTTTGGTCGACACCGACCGCAGACGACCAGCAGGGGTCATCATCATCGACCATCTCTGCTGCCTGCAGTTGCACTCAAGATTCAACGGTGGCGTCAATCATCCTGGACCAGGCCAAGCCTCACAGACTCGACAAGTCCATGATGGACATAGAGGTAAACGGACGCCTGATACATTGTCTGTTTGACAGCGGGAGCACGGAGAGTTTCATTCATCCTCACACCGTGAAATGGTGCGGTCTCCAAGTACAGACTGTCAGACAGACAATTTCTATGGCGTCGAGGTCCCGAACTGTTACCGTTCTTGGGAGCTGCGTGGTAAACCTAACGGTGCGGGGCACAGTTTATGAGAACTCCAGGCTCCTCGTGTTACCGCACCTTTGCGCTCCGATACTCCTGGGGCTAGACTTTATGGTCCACCTGAAGAGTGTGACCCTGCAGTACGATGGGCCACTCCCTCCACTTTCAGTGGGAGAACAGCAGCCTCCAAATTGCCCAGCGCGCTCCACGTGCAGTCTCTCGACACTCAGAATCACCCTGCCATCTTTATTTGAAAATCTCGTGCCAGGCTGCAAGCCCATCGCAACTAAGAGCAGGCGTTACAGCGCTGAGGATCGGATCTTTATTCGATCTGAGGTTCAGCGGCTCCTCAGGGAAGGGATCATTCAACCTAGCACTAGTCCATGGAGAGCACAAGTCGTGGTGGTTAAGACTGGAGACAAGCCCCGGATGGTCATAGACTATAGTCAGACCATTAATAGGTACACGCAGCTGGACGCGTACCCTCTCCCGCACATATCTGACATGGTCAACCAGATTGCGCAGTACCGGGTGTTCTCCACCATCGACTTGAAGTCAGCCTCCCACCAGCTCCCCATTCGCCCAGAGGACCGAAAATATACGGCCTTTGAGGCGGATGGCCGTCTCTACCACTTCTTAAGGGTCCCCTTTGGCATCACTAATGGGGTCTCGGTCTTCCAGCGTGCAATGGACCGAATGGTGGACCAAAATGGGCTACGGGCTACCTTCCCGTACCTGGATAACGTCACTATCTGCGGCCATGACCAGCAGGACCACGACGCCAACCTCCTAAAGCTTTTACGCACTGCGTCTCACCTGAATCTGACCTATAACAGGGAGAAGTGTGTATTCAGCAAGCACCGCCTAGCAATCCTCGGATACGTGGTGGAAAACGGGGTCCTTGGCCCTGATCCAAACCGTATGCGCCCCCTCCTTGAACTTCCCCTACCCACTAGCGTCAAAGCACTGAGAAGATGCTTAGGCTTCTTCTCGTACTATGCACAGTGGGTTCCCAATTATGCGGACAAAGCCCATCCACTCATAAAATCTACCTCTTTTCCCCTGGCAGCAGAGACTCGCTTAGCCTTTGAAGGGATAAAAGCTGACATCGCGAAAGCCACGATGCACGCTGTTGATGAATCCATCCCCTTCCAGGTGGAGAGTGATGCATCTGATTTCGCCCTGGCCACCACACTTAACCAGGCGGGCAGGCCCGTCGCCTTTTTCTCTCGCACCCTCCAAGGCCCTGAAATTCGGCACTCCGCTGTGGAAAAAGAGGCTCAGGCCATTGTGGAGGCCGTTTGGTATTGGCGCCATTATTTGGCTGGAAAACGATTCACCCTGCTCACGGACCAGCGGTCCGTGGCGTTCATGTTCAACAACACGTTAAGGGGTAAGATCAAAAATGATAAAATCTTGAGGTGGAGAATCGAACTCTCCACCTACAACTATGATATCATGTACCGTCCGGGGAAGCTCAATGAGCCCTCAGATGCCCTGTCACGTGGAACATGTGCCAGTGTGCAGGAGGATCGATTACAGGCCCTCCACAATGATCTCTGCCATCCGGGGATCACTCGGCTCTTCCATTTTGTAAAGGCCCGGAATCTACCCTACTCTGTAGAGGATGTCAGGTTGATAACTCGAAGCTGCCAGGTATGTGCTGAATGCAAGCCGCACTTCTACCGACCTGACAGGGCACACCTCATTAAGGCCACTCGCCCTTTTGAAAGACTGAGTGTTGATTTTAAGGGCCCCCTTCCCTCGACAGATCGGAACGTGTACTTCCTCAACGTGATTGACGAGTACTCCCTATTCCCTTTCGCCATCCCCTGTTCAGACATGTCCGCTGCCACGGTTATCAAAGCATTGCAGGATCTTTTTACCCTGTTCGGCTACCCCAGTTATATCCACAGTGATAGGGGTTCGTCGTTTATGAGCGACGACTTGAGGCAATACCTGCTCTCAAAAGGGATTGCCTCAAGTAGGACTACGAGTTACAACCCCAGGGGTAACGGGCAGGTCGAAAGAGAAAATGCTACAGTCTGGAAGGCTGTCTTACTGGCGTTGAGGTCTAGGGGTCTTCCAGTCTCCCGTTGGCAAGAGGTACTTTCTGATGCGCTCCATTCAATCCGGTCCCTCCTGTGTACGGCAACCAACGCTACCCCACATGAGCAGATGTTTACCTTCCCTAGGAAGTCTTCCTCTGGGACCTCACTGCCGTCTTGGTTGACGTACTCAGGACCTGTCCTCCTGCAGCGGCATGTTAGGACCCGCAAGTCCGACCCTTTGGTTGAACAGGTCCATCTCCTCCACGCCAACCCTCAATATGCCTATGTGGCATATCCTGATGGGCGAGAGGACACGGTCTCTATTCGGGATCTGGCGCCTGCAGGGGACTTGGAAACCCCTGTCACTCCCGCACCCCTAGTTAGGGACCCCTTGCCCTTTATCTCCCCTCCTGACACGGCGCGGGCAGTATCAGGACCACCACTTAATCCTCTTACTCCCGTGTACAGCTTGCCTGAGTCCAGGAGATTGTCGCCACCTCGAGGCGCGCTCGAGTCCAGGAGATTGTCGCCACCTCGTGGTCCACCCGTCCGTGAGGTACTGGAGGAGTCACTGGACACCGCCTTGGAGAGAGGGTCATCATGGTCACCAGAACCGGCGCTACTGCCAGTGTTGAGGAGATCGCAGAGACGGTGCGGCCTACGATACGACTGAACTTGTGAATATATGGACAGTTCGTACTGTTTTTTTGCCCACCGGCCTTTGTTTTTAAAGGAGGGGTGAATGTGGTGAACCATAGATGGTTACCACTATGGGTACTTGTACAAATGTTACTCTTGTTACTGTTGGGGTTAGGGTTGGGGTGTCCCAACTGTTGGTATTGTTCTGTGGTACACTCTGTTTGGCTCCGCCTACCTATAGGAGTATAAAGGTCACTGCACTGCCTAGTGATCCTTTAGTCTCGGATTGTATTGTTAAGCAGTATGCTCCATTCTTGTTGCTAATAAAAGCCTTTATTTCCCGGGTACGATCCAGCCTCCCGAGTGAATTAATCGCGCATCACCCTCCCACAGTGCGGCGCTCCCTCAGCACAGACCCTCCCACAGTGCGGCGCTCCCTCAGCACAGACCTTCCCACAATGCAGCGCTCCCTCAGCACTGACCCTCCCACAGTGCAGTGTTGCCTCTGTACTGACCCTCCCACAGTGCGGCGCTCCCTCAGCACTGACCCTCCCACAGTGCGGCGCTCCCTCAGCACTGACCCTCCCACACTGCGGCGCTCCCTCAGCACTGACCCTCCCACAATGCGGCGCTCCCTCAGCACTGACCCTCCCACAGTGCGGCGCTCCCTCAGCACTGACCCTCCCACACTGTGGCGCTCCCTCAGCACTGACCCTCCCACAGTGCGGCGCTCCCTCAGCACTGACCCTCCCACAGTGCGGCGCTCCCTCAGCACTGACCCTCCCACAGTGCGGCGCTTCCTCAGCACTGACCCTCCCACAGTGCGGCGCTCCCTCAGCACTGACCCTCCCACAGTGTGGCGCTCCCTCAGCACTGACCCTCCCACAGTGCGGCGCTCCCTCAGCACTGACCCTCCCACAGTGCGGCGCTCCCTCAGCACTGACCCTCCCACAGTATGGCGCTCCCTCAGCACTGACCCTCCCACAGTGCGGAGCTCCCTCAGCACTGACCCTTCCACAGTGCGGAGCTCCCTCAGCACTGACCCTCCCACAGTGCGGCGCTCCCTCAGCACTGACCCTCCCACAGTGCGGCGTTCCCTCAGCACTGACCCTCCCACAGTGCGGCGCTCCCTCAGCACTGACCCTCCCACAGTGCGGTGCTCCCTCAGCGCTGACCCTCCCACAGTGAGGCACTCCCTCAGCACTGACCCTCCCACAGTGCGGCGCTCCCTCAGCACTGACCCTCCCACAGTGCGGCGCTCCCTCAGCACTGACCCTCCCACAGTGCGGCGCTCCCTCAGCACTGACCCTCCCACAGTGCGACGCTCCCTCAGCACTGACCCTCCGACAGTGCGGCGCTCCCTCAGCACTGACCCTCCCACAGTGCGGCGCTCCCTCAGCACTGACCCTCCCACAGTGCGGCGCTCCCTCAGCACTGACCCTCCCACAGTGCGGCACTCCCTCAGCACTGACCCTCCCACAGTGCGGCGCTCCCTCAGCACTGACCCTCCCACAGTGCGGCGCTCCCTCAGCACTGACCCTCCCACAGTGCGGCGCTCCCTCAGCACTGACCCTCCCACAGTGCGGCGCTCCCTCAGCACTGACCCTCCCACAGTGCGGCGCTCCCTCAGCACTGACCCTCCCACAGTGCGACGCTCCCTCAGCACTGACCCTCCCACAGTGCGGCGCTCCCTCAGCGCTGACCCTCACACAGTGCGGCACTCCCTCAGCACTGGGACACGGGGCTGTTGGGGCAATGTTTTAACCTCAATTCCCAGTGTGATTAAGTATCTGAAGCCCATTCCAGGCCTATGCGACAGGCTTTGGATGTATTGAGTTGATGTGAGCCTCCTGAGCCAGGCACAATCTGTGTGAAGCCAGTGATCTCCTTCCAATCTGCTGTGTGTGTTCTCTCTCTCTCTCCCTCTCCCTTTCCCAAAGCCTGGAATCTGGCAACACTTATCCTGGGACTCCGAGAGAGACCGGAACGCTGTACTGTGGAAAGAATGAATCACTGTGTTCCAGAGAGAGGAGCCAACACTGAGAGGGGGAAGGGGGAGCGACGTGGACCAGGGAGCGAGGGAGCCAACACTGAGAGGGGGAAGGGGGGAGCGACGTGGACCAGGGAGCGAGGGAGAGAGAGAGAGAGAGGGGAGAGAGAGAGGGAGCGGGGAGAGAGAGAGAGAGAGGGCGGGGGGAGAGAGAGAGGGAGAGGAGGGGGGCAGAGAGAGAGGGAGCAGGGAGAGAGAGAGAGATGGCGGGGGAGAGAGAGAGAGAGGAGGGGGGGAGAGAGAGAGGGAGAGGGAGAGGAGGGGGGCAGAGAGAGGAGGGAGCAGGGAGAGAGAGAGAGATGGCGGGGGGAGAGAGAGAGAGAGGAGGGGGGGAGAGAGAGAGGGAGAGGGAGAGAGAGAGAGAGGGGGAGAGGGAGGAGGGGGGGTTCGGGGAGAGGGAGTGAGAGAGAGGGAGGGAGAGGGAGAGAGATGGAGAGGGTCAGAGAGAGAAGCGTGGGAGAGAGAGAGAGAGGGAAAGAGGAGAGAGGGGGGAGAGAGATGGAGGGAGGGGGAGAGAGAGAGACGGGCGAGGAGAGGGGGAGAGGGGAGGGGGGAGAAAGAAGGAGAGAGGGGAAGTGAGAGTGTCAGGCAGAGAGGGAGGGAGGGGCAGAGGGGGCGTGAGGGAGGGGGAGAGAGGGAGAGAGGGAGGTTGTCAGAGAGTTAGACGATTGTCCCAGTGAAGCTCCTTCCATTGCTGTCACCACATCAAAGGCGCTATATCAATGCAACTCTTTGTTTCTGTCTTGGGCAGCATTTCATTCCCACTTGGGCAGAGAAATCCCGGAGCATCCAGAACGCCGGAATGTTGGGATCTCTGCCCGGATTCATAGAACACAGAACATAGTACAGTACAGCACAGAACAGGCCCTTCGGCCCACGAGTTGTGCCGAGCTTTGTCTGAAATTCAGCACCAAGCCTGCTCACAATCGCAGCCGCACACAGACACAATCCCCCCACTCCCCCGACACACACTCACAGACACACACACACTCACATCTCTCATACACTCACACACTCTCATACACACACACACTCACACACACTCTCATACACACTACTCTATAGATCAACTCACACACTCTCTACACACACACACTCATCTCACACCTCATAATTCCTATATATGAGATCACTAACAGCACTCTCATACACACACACTCTCACACACACTCATCACTCACACACACCACTCTCATACACATACTACTTCTCATAGAGATATCATCACAACACACACACACTCACACACTCACACACTCTCATAAACACACACACACACATACATCACACACTCACACACAAACACTCTCATACACACACACACACACACACACTCACACACCTCATACACACACACATTCACACACTCTCACACACACACTCCACACACACACACACACACTCTCATACACACACACACACACACACACTCACACACACACTCACACACTACACACACTCACACACACACACACTCTCATACACACACACACTCACACACTCTCATACACACACACACTCACACACTCTCATACACACACACACACACTCTCATACACACACACACTCACACACTCTCATACACACACACACTCACACACTCTCACACACACTCACACACACACACACACACTCTCATACACACACACTCACACACACACACTCACACACACACACTCACACACACACACACTCTCATACACACACACACTCACACACACACACTCACACACACACACAACACTCTCATACACACACACACACACACACACACACTCACACACACACACACTCACACACACACACTCTCATACACACACACACTCACACACACACACTCACACACACTCACACACACACTCACACACACACACTCTCATACACACACTCTCATACACACACACACACACACTCACACACACACACACACACTCACACACACACACTCTCATACACACACACTCACTCACTCTCACACACACACACACACACACTCTCATACACACACACACTCACACACACACACACACACACTCTCATACACACACACACACTCACACACACTCACACACACACACTCACACACACACACACTCAAACACACACAC
>NW_027593488.1:12500-22500 GCF_964213995.1 Mustelus asterias
ACTTGCACACCCAGGTCCCTCTGTGTGTCTATACTCCTGATGGTTCTGCCATTTATTGTATAGCTCCCCCTTACATTAGATCTACCGAAATGCATCACTTCGCATTGATCTGGATTAAATTCCATCTGCCATTTCTCCGCCCAATTTTCCAGCCTATCTATATCCTGCTGCATTCTCTGACAATGTTCATCACTATCCCCAACTCCAGCAATCTTTGTGTCGTCCGCAAACTTACTGATAACACCAGCTCCATCTTCCTCCAAATCATTTATATATATCACAAACAGCAGAGGTCCCAGTACAGAGCCCTGCGGAACACCACTAGTCACAGACCTCCAACCGGAAAAAGACCCCTCCACTGTTACCCTGTCTTCTATGGCTAAGCCAATTCTGTACCCATCTAGCTAGCTCACCTTTTATCCCGTGAGATTTAACCTTTTGCACCAGCCTGCCATGAGGCACCTTGTCAAACGCTTTACTAAAATCCATATAGACGACATCCACGGCCCTTCCCTCGTCAATCGTTTTTGTCACCTCCTCAAAAAACTCAACCAAATTTGTGAGGCATGACCTCCCTCGTACAAAACCATGCTGTCTATCGCTAATGAGACTATTCAGTTCTAAATGTGTATAGATCCTATCTCTAAGAATCTTCTCCAACAATTTCCCTACCACGGACGTCAAGCTCTGATGCGCTATTCAGACACGAGGCTTGAAGCTCAGTAAATGAAAGGCTTTTATTTACTATTAATGAAGCAGCCAGTAATTATATACACTATCCCAGACTGAAGGGGTCCGGCCAGAGCAGGGACTCTTATACCTCTCCCAGGAGGCGGAGCCCGACTGGGATGTACCACAACACTACAATACAAAGGTGTAACAACCCCACCCTAACCCAACAGCAACAATAGCACAACCCAACAGTAACATATATACATCCTTGTAGTCCTGGCCAGCCCCTGGCTCAGTACTATCCAGTGGGAACCAACGATGGTTCACCACATTCACCCCTCCTTTGAGAACAAAGGCCGGCGGGGTACAAAAACAGAATAAAGTGTCAGCAGTCTATAAGTTCAGATGGTCAGGGGGACCGCACCATCGTTGTGACCTCCTCAATACCGGCGGTGACACCGGAGTAGGCACTTGCGGTGGCGTTCTCCCCAAAACGGCGTCCAGCTGTTCTTCCACGGACTCACAGGCCGGTTGACCCTGAGGTGATGGTAGTCCAGGGGATCCTGACACACCCTGCGGTGGCGACCATCTTCTGGGCTCAGGCAAGCTGTACACGGGAGTAAAAGGGTTAAGCAATGGTCCCGATGCTGCCCGCGCCGTGTCCGGGGAAGAAACGAGAGATAATGGGTTTGTTACTGGGGGTATGGGAGCGACAGGGGTTGCTACGTCCCCTGCTGGCGCCAGGTCTCGGATCGAGACCGTGTCCTCTCGCCCGTCAGGGTATGCCACATAGGCATACTGAGGGGTGGCGTGGAGGAGATGGACCTGTTCGACCAACGGGTCGGACTTGCGGGCCCTTACATGTCGCCGCAGGAAGACGGGTCCTGAGTACATCAACCAAGACGGTAATGAGGTCCCCGAGGAAGACTTCCGAGGGAATGAGAACATCCTCTCGTGGGGAGTAGCATTGGTTGCCGTACACAGGAGGGAGCGAATAGAATGGAGCGCATCAGGGAGCACCTCTTGCCAACGGGAGACTGGAAGACCTTTTGACTTCAACGCCAGTAAGACAGCCTTCCAGACAGTAGCATTCTCACGTTCCACCTGTCCGTTACCCCTAGGGTTGTAGCTCGTGGTCCTACTGGAGGCAATCCCGTATGAGAGCAGGAATTGCCTCAAGTCATCACTCATGAACGACGAGCCCCTGTCGCTATGGATGTAGCCGGGGTACCCGAACAGGGTAAAGAGATCACGGAATGCCTTGATAACCGTGGCAGCGGATGTATCAGAGCAGGGAACAACAAAAGGGAACCGAGAGTACTCGTCAATGATATTGAGGAAGTACACATTCCGATCTGTTGAGGGAAGGGGGCCCTTAAAAGCAACACTCAGTCTCTCGAAGGGACGAGTGGCCTTGACTAAATGTGCCCGGTCAGGTCGGTAAAAGTGCGGTTTGCATTCCGCGCAAATCCGACAGCTTCTTGTTACGGACCTGAAGTCCTCCACCGAGTAGGGCAGGTTGCGGGCTTTTACAAAGTGGTAGAGCCGAGTGACCCCAGGATGGCACAGGTCATTATGGAGGGCGTGCAAACGGTCCTCCTGTATACTAGCGCATGTTCCACGCGAGAGGGCATCCGAGGGCTCATTGAGTTTCCCTGGACGATACATGATATCGTAGTTATAGGTGGAGAGTTCAATTCTCCACCGCAAGATCTTGTCATTCTTGATCTTGCCCCTCTGTGTGTTGTTAAACATGAACGCCACGGACCGCTGGTCCGTGATCAGGGTGAACCGTTTTCCCGCCAAGTAATGGCGCCAGTGCCTGACGGCCTCCACAATGGCCTGGGCCTCTTTTTCCACCGCTGAATGTCGAATTTCAGGGCCTTGGAGGGTGCAGGAAAAAAATGCGACGGGCCTGCCTGCCTGGTTAAGTGTGGCGGCCAGGGCGAAATCAGATGCATCACTCTCCACCTGAAAGGGGATGGACTCGTCTACAGCGTGCATCGTAGCTTTCGCGATGTCGGCTTTTAATTTATCGAAGGCCAATCGGGCCTCTGGCGTTAAGGGAAAGGTCGTGGACTTAATGAGCGGACGGGCTTTGTCCGCGTAATTGGGAACCCACTGCGCATAATAAGAGAAGAAGCCTAAGCATCTTCTCAGTGCTTTTGCACTAGTGGGCAGGGGAAGTTCAGAAAGGAGGCGCATACGGTCTGGATCAGGGCCAATGACCCCGTTTTCCACCACGTATCCTAGGATGGCTAAACGGCGCATACGAAACACACACTTCTCCCTGTTGTAGGTCAGGTTCAGGCGAGATGCAGTGCGTAGGAAATTCAGGAGGTTTGTGTCGTGGTCCTGCTGGTCATGGCCGCAGATGGTGGCATTATCCAGGTACGGGAAGGTAGCCCGCAGCCCGTTCTGGTCCACCATTCGGTCCATAGCACGCTGGAAGACTGAGACCCCATTGGTGACACCAAAGGGAACCCTGAGAAAGTGATACAAGCGACCATCCGCCTCAAAAGCCGTGTATTGTCGGTCCTCTGGGCGAATGGGGAGTTGGTGGTAGGCAGGCGTGAGGTCTATGGTGGAGAACACCCGGTACTGCGCAATCTGGTTGACCATGTCAGATATGCGCGGGAGAGGATACACATCCAGCTGCGTATATCGATTAATGGTCTGACTATAGTCAATGACCATCCGGGGTTTGTTCCCACTCTTGACCACCACGACCTGCGCTCTCCACGGACTAGCACTGGGTTGTATGATCCTTTCCTTGAGGAGCCGCTGAACTTCAGATCGAATGAAGATCCGATCCTCAGTGCTGTAACGCCTACTTTTAGTCGCGATGGGCTTGCAGCCTGGCACAAGATTCTGGAACAGGGAGGGTGTGGTGATCTTCAGCGTCGAGAGGCTACAGGCGTTGGGCAATTTGGAGGCTGCTGCTGTTTTCCCACTGCCAGTGAAGGGAGTGGCCCACCATACTGTAGGATTACACTCCTCAAGTGGACCATGAAGTTTAGTCCGAGAAATATTGGCGCGCAAAGATACGGCAACACTAGGAGCTTGAAACGCTCATAGACTGTGCCTTGCACCTTTAAGGTTACCACGCAACTCCCTAGCACAGTGACAGACCGGGACCTCGATGCCATAGAGATTGTCTGTTTGGCAGGTTGAATCTGGAGTCCACACCGCTTCACAGTGTCTGGGTGGATAAAGCTCTCAGTGCTCCCGCTGTCAAACAGACAATAAATCACGTGGTCATTTACCTGGATATTCATCATAGATTTATCAAGTCTATGAGGCTTGGCCTGGTCCAGGATGATCGACGCCACCGTTGGTTCATGAGCGCCACTGCAAGCAGCTGAAGTCGATGAGGAGGACCCCTGCTGGTCGTTCGTGGTCAGTGTCGACCAACATGGCTGCCCCCATGAATCGCACGTGGGTGAGGGCGCCAAACTCAGCGACCCCTGGTGGTCATACTCCTCCGACTCCGTCGACCGTAATGGCGTCGTCCTGGTCTCGCACGTGGATGAACCCCGCGACGACTTCGACGATGAAGACCCAAGCTCTGAAGAATCGCAGGCCGCACTGCCGTTCCTGGGTTTAGATCGGCACACTTTTGAATAATGCCCTTTTTTACCGCATGCGGTGCACAATACAGCTTTAGCGGGACACTTTTGCCGAGTATGCTTCGCTCCTCCACAGAAGTAGCACCGCGGGCCGCCCGGGGCTGCAGCCGTCGTCTGGCCCGAACGGGAGCACACCATTACACAGCATTTCGAACCCGAGGGACGAGGAGGAATTTGCGACTGCTCCTGCCACGTTGTCTCCACGTGGTCCTCCGGATATAAAACTAAGCTCTTGGAGGCCGACTCGAGCATCTCTGCTAACTCGATTGCCTGGGTAAGATCAAGGTTACCCTTCTCCAACAGTTTAAGTCGAATGTACGACGATCTGACCCCGGCCACAAACGCATCTCGGGCGAGGTCGTTCATGCTCTGCTCAGCCGACACAGCTTTGCAGTTACAGCCCCTGGCTCGCTGTAGGAGCTCATTCGCATATTCCTCCATCGTTTCACCAGACTGCCGTCGTCGAGTGGCTAAGAGGTAACGAGCGTGTATTTCATTGGGCGATTTGATATAGCGCTTCTTCAGAAGCTCGAGGGCCTTAGTATAATCGGTGGCCGCACGGATCACGAGGTAGACAGTGTCGCTTACCCTCGCATGGAGGACCCGGAGTCTGTCATCATCTGTGGTGACCGCTGCGGAGGCTGCCAGGTAGTCTTCGAAGCACTTCAGCCAGTGGTTGAAGGTGTTAGAAGCGCCCACCGCACGTGGATCTAGCGTAAGGCGTTCCGGCTTCAGAATTTGCTCCATACTCTGTTTTTTTTTCTCGACGAGAGTTTAACGACAGTAAATAAAATTGATGCGCTATTCAGACACGAGGCTTGAAGCTCAGTAAATGAAAGGCTTTTATTTACTATTAATGAAGCTACCAGAACTTATATACACTATCCCAGACTGAAGGGGTCCCGGCCAGAGCAGGGACTCTTATACCTCTCCCAGGAGGCGGAGCCCGACTGGGATGTGCCACAACACTACAGTACAAAGGTGTAACAACCCCACCCTAACCCAACAGCAACAATAGCACAACCCAACAGTAACATATATACATCCTTGTAGTACTGGCCAGCCCCTGGCTCAGTACTATCCAGTGGGAACCAACGATGGTTCACCACAAGCTCATTGGCCTATAATTACCCGGGTTATCTTTCCTGTCCTTCTTAAATAACGGGACCACATTTGCTATCCTCCAATCCTCTGGGACCTCACCTGTGTCCAATGAAGAAACAAAGATTTCTGTTAGAGGTCCAGCAATTTCATCTCTTGTCTCTCTCAATAATCTAGGGCAGATGCCATCTGGCCCTGGGGATTTGTCTACCTTAATGCTTCCTAAAACACCTAACACTTTCTCCCTTGTAATTGCGATTTGTTCCAACGGGTCTACACATCCCTCTGAGACACTACCAATCAACGTGTCCCTCTCCTTTGTGAATACTGATGCAAAGTATTCATTTAGGATCTCACCTACTTCCTCGGGTTCTGAGCATAATTCCCCTCCTTTGTTCTTGAGAGGTCCGACTCTTTCTCTGACAGCCCACTTGTTCCTAACGTATGTATAAAATGCCTTGGGATTCTCCTTAATCCTGTCTGCCAAGGACATTTCGTGACCCCTTTTTGCCCTTCTAACTCCCTGTTGGAGTTCTTTTCTACTTTCTCTGCATCCCTCCAGTGCTTCATCTGTTTTTAGCTGGACCTTATGTATGAGGGAGGTTTACTCTGTATCGAACCCCATGCTGTACCTGTCCTGGGAGTGTTTGATGGGCGACAGTGTTGAGGGAGCTTTACTCTGTATCTAACCCCGTGCTGTATCTGCCCTGGGAGTGTTTGATGGGGGACAGTGCAGAGGGAGCTTTACTCTGTATCTAACCCCGTGCTGTACCTGTCCTGGGAGTGTTTGATGGGGGACAGTGCAGAGGGAGCTTTACTCTGTATCTAACCCCGTGCTGTACCTGTGCTGGGAGTATTTCATGGGGGACAGTGTAGAGGGAGCTGCACTCTATATCTAACCCCGAGCTGTACCTGTCCTGGCAGTTTTGATGAGGGACAGTGTAGAGGAATCTTTACTCTGTATCTAACCCTGTGCTGTACCTGTTCTGGGAGTGTTTGATGGGGACAGTGTAGAGGGAGCTTTACTCTGTATTTAACCCTGTGTGTACCTGTCCTGGGAGTATTTGATGTGGGACAGTGTAGAGGGAGCTTTAATCTGTATCTAACCCTGTGCTGTACCTGTCCTGGGAGTGTTTGATGGGGACAGTGTTGAGGGAGCTTTACTCTGTATCTAACCCCGTGCTGTACCTGTCCTGGGAGTGTTTGATGGGGGACAGTGTCGAGGGAGCTTTATTCTGTATCTAACCCTGTGCTGTACCTGTCCTGGAAGTCTTTGATGGGGACAGTGTAGAGGGAGCTTTACTCTGTATCTAACCCCGTGCTGTACCTGCCCTGGACGTGTTTGATGTGGTAACAGTTTTAAGAACACCAGGTTAAAGTCCAACAGGTTTATTTGGTAGCAAATATCATTAGCTTTCGTGTTTGATGTGGACAGTGTATGGGGAGCTGTACTCTGTATCTAACCCCGTGCTGTACCTGTCCTGGGAGTTTTAGATGGGGGACAGTGTAGAGGGAACTTTACTCTGTATCTAACCCCGTGCTGTATTCACGAAGGGGAGGGACGCATTAACCGGGAGTGTCTCGGAGGGAGGTGTTGACCCGTTAGAGAAAATCTCCATTACAAGGGAGGAAGTGTTAGGTTTTTTAGGGAACATTAAAACTGACAAAGCCCCAGGGCCTGATGGCATCTATCTTCGACTGCTCAGGGAGACGAGAGATGAAATTGCTGGGCCTCTGACGGAAATCTTTGTCACTTCTTTGGACACAGGTGAGGTCCCTGAGGATTGGAGGACAGCGAATGTGGTCCCTTTGTTTACGAAGGGTCGCAGGGATGACCTGGGAAATTATTGGTCGGTGAGTTTAACGTCCGTGGTAGGGAAGTTGTTGGAGAGGATTCTTAGAGACAGGATGTATGTGCATTCAGAACGGAACAATCTCATTAGTGACAGACAGCATGGTTTTGTAAGAGGGAGGTCGTGCCGTACAAATTTGGTGGAGTTTTTTGAGGAAGTGACAAAAACGGTTGATGAAGGAAGGGCCGTGGATGTCGTCTATATGGATTTCAGTAAGGCATTTGACAAAGTCCCACATGGCAGGTTGGTTAAGAAGGTTAAGGCTCATGGGATACAAGGAGAAGTGGCTACATGGGTGGAGATCTGGCCACAGGAGACAGAGGGTAGTGGTCGAAGGATCTTTTTCCGGCTGGAGTTCTGTGACCAGTGGTGTTCCGCAGGGCTCTGTACTGGGACCTCTGCTATTTGTGATATATATAAATGATTTGGAAGAAGGTGTAACTGGTGTTATCAGCAAGTTTGCAGATGACACGAAGGTGGCTGGACTTGCGGATAGCGATGAGCATTGTCGGGCAATACAGCAGGATATAGATAGGCTGGAAAATTGGGCGGAGAAGTGGCAGATGGAATTTAATCCAGATAAATGCGAAGCGATGCATTTTGGAAGAAATAATGTAGGGAGGAGTTATACAATAAATGGCAGAGCCATCAAGAGTATAGAAACACAGAGGGACCTAGGTGCGCAAGTCCACAAATCCTTGAAGGTGGCAACACAGGTGGAGAAGGTGGTGAAGAAGGCATATGGTATGCTTGCCTTTATAGGACGGGGCATAGAGTATAAAAGCTGGAGTCTGATGATGCAGCTGTATAGAACGCTGGTTAGGCCACATTTGGAGTACTGCGTCCAGTTCTGGTCGCCGCACTACCAGAAGGGCGTGGAGGCGTTAGAGAGAGTGCAGAGAAGGTTTACCAGGATGTTGCCTGGTATGGAGGGTCTTAGCTATGAGGAGAGATTGGGTAAATTGGGGTTGTTCTCCCTGGAAAGATGGAGAATGAGGGGAGATCTAATAGAGGTGTACAAGATTATGAAGGGGATAGATAGGGTGAACGGTGGGAAGCTTCTTTCCAGATCAGAAGTGACGATCACGAGGGGTCACGGGTTCAAGGTGAGAGGGGCGAGGTATCACCCAGATATCAGAGGGATGTTTTTTACACAGAGGGTGGTGGGAGCTGGAATGCGCTGCCAAGTAGGGTGGTGGAGGCAGGCACGCTGACATCGTTTAAGACTTACCTGGATAGTCACATGAGCAGCCTGGGAATGGAGGGATACAAACGATTGGTCTAGTTGGACCAAGGAGCGGCACAGGCTTGGAGGGCCAAAGGGCCTGTTTCCTGTGCTGTACTGTTCTTTGTTCTTTGTTCTATCACTGTCCTGGGAGTGTTTGATGGGGACAGTGTAGAGGGAGCTTTACTCTGTATCTAACCCCGTGCTGTATCTGTCCTGGGAGTGTTTGATGGGGACAGTGTAGAGGGAGCTTTACTCTGTATCTAACGCCGTGCTGTACCTGTCCTGGGAGTGTTTGATGGGGGACAGTGTAGGGGGAGCTTTACTCTGTATCTAACCCCGTGCTGTACGTGTCCTGGGAGTGTTTGATGGGGACAGTGTAGAGGGAGCTTTACTCTGTATCTAACCCCGTGCTGTACCTGTCCTGGGAGTGTTTGATGGGGGACAGTGTCGGGGGAGCATTTCTCTGTATCTAACCCCGTGCTGTACCTGTCCTGGGAGTGCTTGATGGGGGACAGTGTAGAGGGAGCTTTACTCTGTATCTAACCCCGTGCTGTACGTGTCCTGGGAGTGTTTGATGGGGACAGTGTAGAGGGAGCTTTACTCTGTATCTAACCCCGTGCTGTACCTGTCCTGGGAGTGTTTGATGGGGGACAGTGTCGGGGGAGCATTTCTCTGTATCTAACCCCGTGCTGTACCTGTCCTGGGAGTGTTTGATGGGGGACAGTGTAGAGGGAGCTTTACTCTGTATCTAACCCTGTGCTGTACCTGTCCTGGGAGTGTTTGATGGGGACAGTGTAGAGGGAGCTTTACTCTGTATCTAACCCCGTGCTGTACCTGTCCTGGGAGTGTTTGATGGGGGATAGTGTAGAGGGAGCTTTACTCTGTATCTAACCCTGTGCTGTACCTGTCTTCGGAGTGTTTGATGGGGGACAGTGTAGAGGGAGCTTTACTCTGTATCTAACCCCATGCTGTACCTGTCCTGGGAATGTTTGATGGGGGACAGTGTAGAGGGAGCTTTACTCTGTATCTAACGCCGTGCTGTACCTGTCCTGGGAGTGTTTGATGGGGGATAGTGTAGAGGGAGCTTTACTCTGTATCTAACCCTGTGCTGTACCTGTCCTGGGAGTGTTTGATGGGGACAGTGTAGAGGGAGCTTTACTCTGTATCTAACCCCGTGCTGTACCTGTCTTCGGAGTGTTTGATGGGGACAGTGCAGAGGGAGCTTTACTCTGTATCTAACCCCGTGCTGTACCTGTCCTGGGAGTGTTTGATGGGAGACAGTGTAGAGGGAGCTTTACTCTGTATCTAACCCCGTGCTGTACGTGTCCTGGGAGTGTTTGATGGGGGACAGTGTAGAGGAAGCTTTACTCTGTATCTAACCCCGTGCTGTCCCTGTCCTGGGAGTGTTAGATGGGGGACAGTGTAGAGGGAGCTTTACTCTGTATCTAACCCCGTGCTGTACCTGTCCTGGGAGTGTTTGATGGGGGACAGTGTAGAGGGAGCTTTACTCTGTATCT
>NW_027593488.1:30000-31494 GCF_964213995.1 Mustelus asterias
TCAAGGTAAGGGGGGAGAGGTTCAGTGGAGATGTGCGGGGGAAGTTTTTTACACAGAGGGTGGTGGGGGCCTGGAATGCGCTGCCAAGTGAGGTGGTTGAGGCAGATACATTAGCCACGTTTAAGACTTATCTGGATAGACACATGAACAGGCGGGGAATAGAGGGATACAGGGATTGGTCTAGATAGGACAATGTGATCAGCACAGGCTTGGAGGGCCGAAGGGCCTGTTCCTGTGCTGTACTGTTCTTTGTTCTTTGTTCAGTTAACATAGAACATGGAATAGTACAGCACAGGAACAGGCCATTCGGCCCATCATGTGGTGCCGAACATGAGGTCAAATTAAGCTAATCCCTTCCGCCTGCCCACGGTCCATATCCCTCTGTTCCTGGTATAGTCCTGGGCCTATCTAAAAGCCCCTTAACCGCTCCAATCCTATCTGCCGACACCACCTCTGGTAGTGCGTTGCAGACATCTGATTGGATTTGATTTATTATTGTCACGTGTATTGGGATACAGTGAAAAGTATTGTTTCTTGCGCACTATACAGACAAAGCATACCATTCATAGAGAAGGAAAGGAGAGAGGGCAGAATGTAGTGTTACAGTCACAGCTAGGGTGTAGAGAAAGATCAAGTTAATGCGAGGTCGGTCCATTCAAAAGTCTGACAGCAGCAGGGAAGAAGCTGTTCTTGAGTCGGTCGGTACGTGACCTCAGACTTTTGTATCTTTTTCCCGACGGAAGAAGGTGGAAGAGAGAATGTCCGGGGTGCGTGGGGGGGGTCCTTGATTATGCTGGCTGCTTTTCCCGAGGCAGCGGGAAGTGTCGACAGAGTCAATGGATGAGTGATGGGACTGGGCTACATTCGCGACCCTTTGTAGTTTCTTGCGGTCTTGGACAGAGCAGGAGCCCACACCAAGCTGTGATTCATGCGGAAAGGATGCTTTCTATGGTGCATCTGTAAAAGTTAGTGAGAGTCGTAGCGGACATGCCAAGTTTCCTTAGTCTCCTGCGAAAGTAGAGGCATTGGTGGGGCTTCCTTAACTATAGTGTCGGCATGGGGGGGACCAGGACAGGTTGTTGGTGATCTGGACACCTAAAAACTTGAAGCTCTCGACCCTTTCTACTTCGTCCCCATTGATGTAGACAGGGACATGTTCTCCTTTACGCTTCCTGAAGTCGATGACAATCTCCTTCGTTTTGTTGACATTGAGGGAGAGATTATTGTTGCTGCACCAGTTCACCAGATTCTCTATCTCATTCCTGTACTCTGTCCCATCATTGTTTGAGATCCAACCCACTACAATAGTGTCGTCAGCAAACTTGAAAATCGAATTGGAGGGGAATTTGGCCGCACAGTCATAGGTGTAAAGGAGTATAGTCGGGAGCTGAGAACACAGCCTTGTGGGGCACCGGTGTTGAGGATGATCGTATAAACCCAAACTTGCTTGACCTGTTCTTGCTAAATCACTATTTAGGAATTAGCTACATAATC
>NW_027593489.1:0-20000 GCF_964213995.1 Mustelus asterias
CCCCCCCCTCTCTCCCCTCCCCCCCTCTCTCCCTCCCCCCTCCCTCTCTCCCCCCTCTCTCCCTCCCCCTCTCACCCTCCCCCCTCTCTCCCTCCCCCCTCTCTCCCTCCCCCCTCTCTCCCTCCCCCCTCTCTCCTCCCCCTCCCGCCCTCCTCCTCCCTCTCCCCCTCCCCCTCTCTCCCTCCCCCCTCTCTCCCTCCCCCTCCCGCCCTCCTCCTCCCTCTCCCCCTCCCCCTCTCTCCCTCCCCCTCTCTCCCTCCCCCCTCTCTCCCTCCCCCCTCTCTCCCTCCCCCTCTCTCCCTCCCCCCTCCCTCCCTCCCCCCTCCCGCCCTCCCCCTCCCTCCCTCTCACCCTCCCCCTCTCTCCCTCCCCCCTCTCCCCCTCCCCCCTCTTCCCTCCCCCCTCTCCCCCTCTCCCTCCCCCTCTCTCTGGGTGGACGTGGTCACCTCTGTCCTCGGTGGACGGCCCTGTTATCCTGCGACTGCCGGTGCCTGCGTGCGGGGAACCCGCTGTGTTGGAGGGGGCAGATGCTCCCGTTGGCGAGGTAGGTCTGGAAAATCCCGCCCAATGCCTCAGCGGTGGACTGTCGGAATAAAGAGTCAGACGTTTAGAACTGAGATGAGGGGAAATTGCTCCTCTCGGAGCGGTGCGGATCTGCTGCAACCCTCTGCGATAGAGGAAGGAAGTGAATTAGTCACTGCACTGTTATAATCCAGGTCAGGAACTCCAAGGTGTTTTATGAAGTCAGCCCAGACGATAAACTTTGCAGTTTGCATTTGGCTACGGTGGACATGATTCAAATGACCCACTAGGGAGCTTTTATCATAGAGTCGTAGAGGTTTACAGCATGGAAACAGGCCCTTCGGCCCAACTTGTCCATGCCGCCCTCTTTTTTTAAACCCCTCAGCTCGTCCCACTTGCCCATGTTTGGCCCATATCCCTCTATACCCATCGTACCCATGTAACTGTCTAAATGCTTTTTAAAAGATAAAATTGTCCCCACCTCTACTACTGCCTCTGGCAGCTCGTTCCAGACACTCACCACCCTCTGTGTGGAAAAATTGCCCCTCTGGACACTTTTGTATCTCTCCCCTCTCACCTTAAACCTATGCCCTCTAGTTTTAGACTCAAACAATGTTTATTTAAGAATATAGTTAACATGTATAGTAAGAAAATTAACCATAACTTTTACCAACTACAAACAAGACGGAAAAACAGTCCTGATATTGTGTCAAACCTTAACAACTAAATGCACTGCTCCAGCCATACGAATCCTATAAACAATCACCCCTTTTCGGGATTAGCACAGAGAAAAGGAATAGAGTCAGAGAGGTTTACAGCATGGAAACAGGCCCTTCGGCCCAACTTGTCCATGCCGCCCTTTTTTTTTAAACCCCTAAGTTAGTCCCAATTGCCCGTGTTTGGCCCATATCCCTCTATACCCATCGTACCCATGTAACTGTCTAAATGCTTTTTAAAAGATAAAACTGTACCCGCCTCTACTACTGCCTCTGGCAGCTCGTTCCAGACACTCACCACCCTCTGTGTGAAAAAAATGCACCTCTGGACACTTTTATATCTCTCCCCTTAAAATACTCACGTGATGCTGAAACTTTTGGTTGGAGAATTGAAACTCTTGACTTTTCCGTTCTGGAAATTCCCAGTGCCTGGAGGTAGGGCGAGAGCCACTGCAGGCGTCCAATCAGCAAACTCCCAAAACAGCAAAATTTTCCCTCCAAAGGTAAGAAAGACTGCTTCCCAGTCTGCAGTCCCAACAGCTTCTAACTATCTTGAGTTGAATTGATTTATTATTGTCACATGTATTGGGATACAGTGAAAAGTATTGTTTCTTGCGCCCTATACAGACAAAGCATACCGTTCGTAGAGTACAGAGATTTGATTTATTATTGTCACATGTATTGGGATACAGTGAAAAGTATTGTTTCTTGCGCGCTATACAGACAAAGCATACCGTTCATAGAGTACATAGATTTGATTTATTGCCACATGTATTGGGACACAGTGAAAAGTATTGTTTCTTGCGCGCTATACAGACAAAGCATACCATTCATAGAGAAGGAAAGGAGAGAGTGCAGAATGTAGTGTTACAGTCATAGCTAGGGTGTAGAGAAAGATCAACTTAGTGCAAGGTAGGTCCATTCAAAAGTCTGACAGCAGCAGGGAAGAAGCTGTTCTTGAGTCGGTCGGTACGTGACCTCAGACTTTTGTACCTTTTTCCCCGACGGAAGAAGGTGGAAGAGAGAATGTCTGGGGTGCGTGGGGTCCTTGATTATGCCGGCTGCTTTTCCCGAGGCAGCGGGAAATGTAGACAGAGCTAATGGAATGGGAGGCTGGTTTGCGTGATGGGACTGGAACTAAATAACAACCAGCCGAATTCCTGAGAGAGGCACAGAAATCTTTCTGTTCAGTCTGGAATCCTACACCTTGTAACTAACCAGCAACCAAATCTGAAAGGGAGGACTCTTGGGATTCCTCTGTGAAAGAACCACCTGATCTTGACTTGTCAATCAGTCTTCCCACAAAAATTCAAAAGGTCGTAAACTCCCAGGAAAGTGCATTAGGCCCAGATTAAAAATAAACAAAGCCCCATTTAAGCAGTAATTAAAGGACATCTAATCAGGCAGCCAGTGTCACAAACACTAACGCGGCACGGTGGTACAGTGGGTTAGCACTGCTGCCTCACAGCCCCAGGGACCCGGGTTCGATTCCCGGCTTGGGTCACTGTCTGTGCGGGAGTTTGCATGTTCTCCCCGTGTCTGCGTAGATTTCCTCTTGGGTGCTCTGGTTTCCTCCCACAGTCTGAAAGACGTGCGGGTTAGGTGGATTGGCCGTGCTAAATTGCCCCTTAGTGTCCAAAGATGTGCAGGTTAGGTGGATTGACCATGCTAAATTGCCCCTTAGTGTCCAAAGATGTGCAGGTTAGGTGGATTGGCCGTGCTAAATTCTCCGTGTGTGTACCTGAACAGGCGCCGGAGTGTGACAACTAGGGAATTTTCACAGTAACTCCATTGCGGTGTTAATGTAAGCCGACTTGTGACTAATAAATAAACTTTACTTTACTAGCTGCTTAGAACTGCAGAGAACACGATTAAAAAAATACATCTCTTAAAGGCACAGTAGCGGCACAGCACACAAATCCTCGCTCCCAGACTGCACTTTATCAATAGCAGTTGGCATCAATCCTGTAATTATACTGCTGCGTATTGGTGAAGCAATGATTCTCGGTATATTGATTACTCTGGTTGTATATTTACGTGGTGTCGGGTGGATTTGAGTGGTTTGGTGTCAGTCCTGATGTACAAACCTGCTGGAGTGAGAAGTGTTCAGGCTTGTGTTGGCGCAGGAGTCTCAGGCTAGTAAAGGTCGGCCATTTTGCAGCCAGTTGCTGGCCCCTCACGGCACACTTTTCCCTCCCTGCGTAGCTCACCCTGCGAGTGAAAGCGTTGAAGCGTCAGGTGGACGAGGCAGAGGAAGAGATTGAGCGGCTGGAAACAGCGAGGAAGAAAGCCCTGCGAGAGCTGGAAGATTTCCACGAGACCAACGAGCAGCTTCAGAACCGCGTCAAGTCTCTGGAAAAGGACAACTGGTAAGAGGGCAGAGCCAGCCACCATCTTAATCGCCCCCTCCCTCCGCCACCGACACGCAGTGGCAGCAGAGTGCACCATCTACAAGATGCACTGCAGCAATTCTCCAAGACAACTTTGATATCACCCCCTCTTCCTCTACCACCTGGAAGGACAAGGGCAGTAGATGGGTGAGAATATCATCACCTGAAAGTTCCTCTCCGAGTCCAGAGATGTGCAGGTTAGGTGGATTGGCCATGCTAAATTGTCCCTTAGTGTCCAAAGATGTGTAGGTTAGATGGATTGGCTATGCTAAATTGCCCTTTAGTGTCAAGGGGATTGGCAGGGTAAATATGTGGGGTTACGGGAATAGGCCCTGGGTGGGATTGTGGTCAGTGCAGACTCGATGGGCCGAATGGCCTCCTTCTGCACTGTAGGATTTCTGTGAATCACGCGCGTGCGAGTGACGGAGCGGCGAGCTGTTACAAAGTGTAATGTTCATAGAGTACATAGGGGAGAAGGAAAGGAGAGGGTGCAGAATGTAGTGTTACAGTCACAGCTAGGGTGTAGAGAAAGATCAACTTAATGCGAGGTAGGTCCATTCAAAAGTCTGACAGCAGCAGGGAAGAAGCTGTTCTTGAGTCGGTCGGTACGTGACCTCAGACTTTTGTATCTTTTTCCCGACGGAAGAAGGTGGAAGAGAGAATGTCCGGGGTGCGTGGGGGGTCCTTGATTATGCTGGCTGCTTTTCCCGAGGCAGCGGGAAGTGTAGACAGAGTCAATGGATGGGAGGCTGGTTTGCGTGATGGGATTGGGCTACATTCACGACCCTTTGTAGTTCCTTGCGGTCTTGGGCAGAGCAGGAGCCCAGACCAAGCTGTGATACAACCAGAAAGAATGCTTTCTATGGTGCATCTGTAAAAGTTGGTGAGAGTCGTAGCGGACATGCCAAATTTCCTTAGTCTTCTGAGAAAGTAGAGGCGTTGGTGGGGCTTTCTTAACTATAGTGTCGGCGTGGGGGGGCCAGGACAGGTTGTTGGTGATCTGGACACCTAAAAACTTGAAGCTCTCCACCATTTCCACGTCATCCCCGTTGATGTAGACAGGGGCATGTCCTCCACTACGCTTCCTGAAGTTACTACATGTGTCTTTGCAACTGGGTTTGGCACAAAGATGGACCACCAGAGGTGAACAGTTGGAAGGTTTTTTCCCAGGGCAGAAATGACAGTTACAAGGGGGCACACAAGTTCAAGTGGAGATGTGCGGGGGAAGTTTTCTTTACACAGAGGGCGGTGGGGGCCTGGAATGCCAAGTGAGGTGGTTGAGGCGGATACGTTAGACTTATCTGGATCGATACATGAACACACGGGGAATAGAGGGATACAAGCGGGACAACATGATCGGGACAGGAGGGCCAAAGGGCCTGTTCCTGTGCTGTACTGTTCTTTGTTCTTTCTGTTCGGAGATTTGAACGGCGGCAGCCTGGGCTCGAGCGGTTGAAGGCGTCTCCTTGCCCTCCTTATTTTGTCGTCGCAGACTCGAGGCTGCGGGGTGAAGAAGGGGAGGGACGCCTGGCTCGGAGTCCCGGAACCGCAGACAAAGTGTAAACTCTCCTCACCCCACCCTACCCTGTCTCTCTCTCTCTCTCCCTCCAGGCAGTGCCACTATAAACGAGAAGCAGACTGAGCCGTTGTAAGTTGACATTCCGGAACAGTTTCGTGTAGACCCCACCCCGCAACCCCTAAGTGCTGCGCATGCTGACTGCCGGCCTCCCAGCAACAGGCCCTGTCTGCGCCTCCGCTAACCGCTTGCTTACAGAGCGGGAATTCAGTAACCCGTTTACCAGGCTGCGGGCCTAGGTGATCCGGTTACCACCAAAGCTGCTGTTCCGTGTACACTCCCACCCGCCAACCGCACAGAGAGGCGCTTCCAAGCGCCTTTTATCTGCATGTCTGCCCAGGGGGAAAGGGAATAATAATCTCGCTGGACGTTAGAGAAAAACACCCAGTCTGCATGAAGTGTTTCATTAGTTTGCTCGCTTATGAAACTGGACCGTGGGGTTAGTTTAAAAAGTCCAGTTGCTTAGAGTGCATGTGATAGCATGTTGTTATTACCTAGATTGTCCAACTGTGCATAAAAGCTGGACTAACTCTACTTCGAAATGTGGTTGGTAATATTAGCAATGGATTCTGGCAGCGTGCCTGCCTTTGAGTTCCATTGACGGTGGGTTAGCACTGCTGCCTCACAGCGCCAGGGACCCGGGTTCGATTCCCGGCCTCGGCTCACTGTCTGCGCAGAGACTGCACGTTCTCCCCGTGTCTGCGTGGGTTTCCCACACTCCAAAAATGTGCGGGTTAGGTTGATTGGCCGTGCTAAATTGCTCCCAAGTGTTGCGGGGGATGACCAAGGTAAGTATGTGGGGTTACGGGGATAGGGCCTGGGTGGGATTGTGGTCGGCGCAGACTCGATGGGCCGAATGGCCCCCTGCACTGTTGGGATTCTGTGATTTTATGAATTCTACTTGTCGCCCCCTGTGCTTGTTCACTTGTGTTGGCTCCTAATTGGGCAATGTCTTCATTTTAACATTTCAAATCACTTCATGGCCTCCTCCCCCTCCCTATCTCTGTAACCTCCTCCAGTCCCTCCACCCCCTCCCTATCTCTGTAACCTCCTCCAGCCCCCTACACGCCCTCCCTATCTCTGTAACCTCCTCCAGCCCCCCACATGCCCTCCCTATCTCTGTAGCCTCCTCCAGCCCCTACATCCCCTCCCTATCTCTGTAACCTCCTCCAGCCCCCTACACGCCCTCCCTATCTCTGTAACCTCCTCCAGCCCCCCACATGCCCTCCCTATCTCTGTAACCTCCTCCAGCCCCTACACCCCCTCCCTATCTCTGTAACCTCCTCCAGCCCCCTACACCCCCTCCCTATCTCTGTAACCTCCTCCAGCCTCTACACCTTCTCCCTATCTCTGTAACCTTTTCCAGCCCCTACACCCCCCTCTATGACTCCCTATCTCTGTAACCTTTTCCAGCCCCTACAGCCCCTCCCTATCTCTGTAACCTCCTCCAGCCCCTACACCCCCTCCTTATCTCTGTAACCTCCTCCAGCCCCCTACACCCCCTCCCTATCTCTGTAACCTCCTCCAGCCCCTACACCCCCCTCCCTTTCTCTGTAACCTCCTCCAGCCCCTAAGCCCCCTCCCTATCTCTGTAAACTCCTCCAGCCCCTACGCCCCCTCCCTATCTCTGTAAACTCCTCCAGCCCCTACGCCCCCTCCCCATCTCTGTAACCTCCTCCAGCCCCTACACCCCCTCCCTATCTCTGTAACCTCCTCCAGCCCCTACACCCCCTCCCTATCTCTGTAACCTCCTCCAGCCCCGCACATATCACCCGTTTTCTCCGGGTGCTCCGGTTTCCTCCCACAGTCTGAAAGACGTGCTGGTTAGGGTGGATTGGCCGTGCTAAATTCTCCCTCAGTGTAACCCAAACAGGAGTGTGGCGACTAGGGGATTTTCAGAGTAACTTCATTGCGGTGTTAATGTAAGCCCACTTATGACACTAATAAAATAAACTTAAACCAATGCACCCTAATCTACACGTCTTTCGGACTGTGGGAGGAAACCGGAGCACCCGGAGGAAACCCACGCAGACACGGGGAGAAGGTGCAGACTCCACCCAGACAGTGACCCGAGCCGGGAATCGAACCCGTCTCCCTGGTGCTGTGAGGCAGCAGTGTTAACCCACCGTGCCACTCCTCCCACTCCTGTCCCCAGCCGGAGAGGTGCACCGATTGAGGCCCCGTCCCACCCATTGTCCCTCCTGAAATGACAGTAACTGCCTCCTTTTGTGTTCCACGTCGCAGGCGCAAAACCACGCGGGCCAACGCGAACCTACGGGGGGAGGATGATGACGCCAGCACGGATGACGAGTTCAGCAGCGTCTACCAGCCCTCCATTGCCTCGCTGATATCAGAGAGCAACCTCCAGACCAGCTCCTGCTAGACCGGGCCCTTCCCAGCGGGGCCGAGTGGGTGGGGAGAGGGGGTTCAGCTGAGCAATCACTCTGCCGCTCTCTCTGTCTCTGTCTCTCTGTAGCTCTCTCTCTCTGTCTCTGTGTCTCTCTCTCTGTCTCTCTCTCTCTCTCTGTCTCTCTCTCTGTCTCTCTCTCTCTCTCTCTGTCTCTCTCTCTCTCTCTGTCTCTCTCTCTCTGTCTCTCTCTCTCTCTCTGTCTCTCTCTCTCTCTGTCTCTCTCTGTCTCTGTCTCTCTCTCTCTGTCTCTCTCTCTCTGTCTCTCTCTCTCTGTCTCTCTCTCTCTCTGTCTCTCTCTCTCTGTCTCTCTCTCTCTGTCTCTCTCTCTGTCTCTCTCTCTGTCTCTCTCTCTGTCTCTCTCTCTGTCTCTCTCTCGCTCTGTCTCTCGCTCTGTCTCTCTCACTCTCTCTGTCTCTCTGTCTCTCTCTCTGTCTCTCTCTCTCTCTGTCTCTCTCTCTCTCTGTCACTCTCTCCCTCTGTCTCTCTCTCTCTCTCTGTCTCTCTCTCTGTCTCTCTCTCTGTCTCTCTCTCTCTCTCTCTCTCTGTCTCTCTCTCTGTCTCTCTCTCTCTCTCTCTCTCTCTGTCTCTCTCCCTGTCTCTCTCTGTCTCTCTCTCTGTCTCTCTCTGTCTCTCTCTCTGTCTCTCTGTCTCTCTCTCTGTCTCTCTCTCGCTCTGTCTCTCGCTCTGTCTCTCTCTGTCTCTCTCTCTGTCTCTCTCTCTCTGTCTCTCTCTCTGTCTCTCTGTCTCTCTCTCGCTCTGTCTCTCGCTCTGTCTCTCTCTCTGTCTCACTCTCTCTCTCTCTGTGTCTCTCTCTCTCTCTCTGAGCGTGTGCATTGATGGGCAGGAAGTGTGATGGGGGTCAGGTGTGATGGTTGGAATTGGAATATCTGCTGCCCCTCACTGTGAATGTGCTGCTCTTGGATCCTAACCTGACAAGAAAGAGTCTTCGCCGTCAGAAGATGTGTCTGGAAAGTTAAAAGGCAAACTTGTTTATCCTCCATCTGCTTCCCCAACATTACCGAGGATCGACTTTGGCCTCAGTTACGGGGGGAGGGGGGGGTGCGGAATATCACTTGATATTTTTGCCCCCCCCCCCCCATTCCCATGCTATGGTCGGGGTGTAAACTTTGCCTTTTCAATATGCACATTCTCAGGAGAACCCCATTCTTTTCCATCTCTTTCTCCCCCGCCTCATGGTGCGCGTAACCCCGTGTTAGCTCAGGGGGCATCACGAGACTGGGCCAGTGTGCCTGGAGAATTCCCCCAGGGAGTGAAAGGGGGGGAATGAGAGAATCCCTACCCTGCAGGAGGAGGCCATTCGGCCCATCGAGCCTCCGCCAACTCTCTCCCTCTCGTGCTCTCTCTCTCGTGCCCTCTCTCTTGTGCTCTCTGTCTCTCCTGTCTTCTCTCTCTCGTGCTGTCTCTCTGTCATGCCCTTTCTCTCTCTCTCTCGTGCTCTCTCTCTCTCGTGCTCTCTCTCTCTCTTGTGCCCTCTCTCTCTCTTGTGCCCTCTCTCTCTCTCTTGTGCCCTCTCTCTCTCTCTTGTGCCCTCTCTCTCTCTCTTGTGCCCTCTCTCTCTCTCTTGTGCCCTCTCTCTCTCTCTTGTGCCCTCTCTCTCTCTCTTGTGCCCTCTCTCTCTCTCTTGTGCCCTCTCTCTCTTGTGCCCTCTCTCTCTCTTGTGCCCTCTCTCTCTCTTGTGCCCTCTCTCTCTTGTGCCCTCTCTCTCTCTCTTGTGCCCTCTCTCTCTCTCTTGTGCCCTCTCTCTCTCTCTTGTGCCCTCTCTGTCTCTCTTGTGCCCTCTCTCTCTCTCTTGTGCCCTCTCTGTCTCTCTTGTGCCCTCTCTGTCTCTCTTGTGCCCTCTCTGTCTCTCTTGTGCCCTCTCTCTCTCTTGTGCCCTCTCTCTCTCTCTTGTGCCCTCTCGCTCTCTCTCTCGTGCTCTCTCTCTCGTGCCCTCTCTCGTGCTCTCTCTCTCTCGTGCTCTCTCTCTCTCGTGCTCTCTCTCTCTCGTGCTCTCTCTCTCCCGTGCTCTCTCTCTCCCGTGCTCTCTCTCTCCCGTGCTCTCTCTCTCTCCCGTGCTCTCTCTCTCTCCCGTGCTCTCTCTCTCTCCCGTGCTCTCTCTCTCTCTCCCGTGCTCTCTCTCTCTCCCGTGCTCTCTCTCTCTCCCGTGCTCTCTCTCTCTCCCGTGCTCTCTCTCTCTCCCGTGCTCTCTCTCTCTCCCGTGCTCTCTCTCTCTCCCGTGCTCTCTCTCTCTTGTGCTCTCTCCTGTGCTCTCTCTCTCTCGTGCTCTCTCTCTCGTGCTCTCTCTCGTGCTCTCTCTCTCTCGTGCTCTCTCTCTCTCGTGCTCTCTTTCGTGCCCTCTCTCGTGCTCTCTCTCTCCCGTGCTCTCTCTCTCCCGTGCTCTCTCTCTCCCGTGCTCTCTCTCTCCCGTGCTCTCTCTCTCCCGTGCTCTCTCTCTCCCGTGCTCTCTCTCTCCCGTGCTCTCTCTCTCCCGTGCTCTCTCTCTCCCGTGCTCTCTCTCTCCCGTGCTCTCTCTCTCCCGTGCTCTCTCTCTCCCGTGCTCTCTCTCTCCCGTGCTCTCTCTCTCCCGTGCTCTCTCTCTCCCGTGCTCTCTCTCTCCCGTGCTCTCTCTCTCCCGTGCTCTCTCTCTCCCGTGCTCTCTCTCTCCCGTGCTCTCTCTCTCCCGTGCTCTCTCTCTCCCGTGCTCTCTCTCTCCCGTGCTCTCTCTCTCCCGTGCTCTCTCTCTCCCGTGCTCTCTCTCTCCCGTGCTCTCTCTCTCCCGTGCTCTCTCTCTCCCGTGCTCTCTCTCTCTTGTGCTCTCTCTCTCCTGTGCTCTCTCTCGTGCTCGCTCTCTCTCGTGCTCGCTCTCTCTCGTGCTCTCTCTCGTGCCCTCTCTCTCTCGTGCTCTCTCTCATGCTCTCTCTCATGCTCTCTCTCTCGTGCTCTCTCTCTCTTGTGCTCTCTCCTGTGCTCTCTCTCTCTCGTGCTCTCTCTCTCGTGCTCTCTCTCTCCTGTGCTCTCTCTCGTGCTCTCTCTCTCTCGTGCTCTCTTTCGTGCCCTCTCTCGTGCTCTCTCTCTCCCGTGCTCTCTCTCTCCCGTGCTCTCTCTCTCCCGTGCTCTCTCTCTCCCGTGCTCTCTCTCTCCCGTGCTCTCTCTCTCCCGTGCTCTCTCTCTCCCGTGCTCTCTCTCTCCCGTGCTCTCTCTCTCCCGTGCTCTCTCTCTCCCGTGCTCTCTCTCTCTTGTGCTCTCTCTCTCCTGTGCTCTCTCTCGTGCTCGCTCTCTTTCGTGCTCGCTCTCTCTCGTGCTCTCTCTCTCTCGTGCCCTCTCTCTCTCGTGCTCTCTCTCTCTCATGCTCTCTCTCATGCTCTCTCTCTCGTGCTCTCTCTCGTGCTCTCTCTCTCTCTCGTGCTGTCTCTCTCTCGTGCTCTCTCTCGTGCTCTCTCTCGTGCTCTCTCTCGTGCTCTCTCTCGTGCTCTCTCTCTCGTGCTCTCTCTCTCGTGCCCTCTCTCTCTCTCTTGTGCCCTCTCTCTCTTGTGCCCTCTTTCTCTCTCTCGTGCTCTCTCTCTCTCTCTTGTGCCCTCTCTCTCTCTCTCTTGTGCCCTCTCTCTCTCTCTTGTGCCCTCTCTCTCTCTTGTGCCCTCTCTCTCTCTCTTGTGCCCTCTCTCTCTCTCTTGTGCCCTCTCTCTCTCTCGTGCCCTCTCTCTCTCTCTCTCGTGCCCTCTCTCTCTCTCTCTTGTGCCCTCTCTCTCTCTTGTGCCCTCTCTCTCTCTTGTGCCCTCTCTCTCTCTTGTGCCCTCTCTCTCTCTCTTGTGCCCTCTCTCTCTCTCTTGTGCCCTCTCTCTCTCTCTCGTGCTCTCTCTCTCGTGCCCTCACTCTCTCTCTCTTGTGCCCTCTTTCTCTCTCTCGTGCTCTCTCTCTCTCTCTTGTGCCCTCTCTCTCTCTCTCTTGTGCCCTCTTTCTCTCTCTCGTGCTCTCTCTCTCTCTCTTGTGCCCTCTCTCTCTCTCTCTTGTGCCCTCTCTCTCTCTCTTGTGCCCTCTCTCTCTCTCTTGTGCCCTCTCTCTCTCTCTTGTGCCCTCTCTCTCTCTTGTGCCCTCTCTCTCTCTCTTGTGCCCTCTCTCTCTCTCTTGTGCCCTCTCTCTCTCTCTTGTGCCCTCTCTCTCTTGTGCCCTCTCGCTCTCTCTTGTGCTCTCTCTCTCTCGTGCCCTCTCTCTCTCTCTTGTGCCCTCTCTCTCTCTCTTGTGCCCTCTCTCTCTTGTGCCCTCTCTCTCTCTTGTGCCCTCTCTTTCTCTTGTGCCCTCTCTCTCTCTCTTGTGCCCTCTCTCTCTCTCTTGTGCCCGCTCTCTCTTGTGCCCTCTCGCTCTCTCTTGTGCCCTCTCTCTCTCTTGTGCCCTCTCTCTCTCTCTTGTGCCCTCTCTCTCTCTCTTGTGCCCTCTCTCTCTCTCTTGTGCCCTCTCGCTCTCTCTTGTGCCCTCTCGCTCTCTCTCTCGTGCTCTCTCTCTCGTGCCCTCTTGCTCAAGTAGCATTGGAGAGCAGAGGAAAGCTGCAGCAAGTCTCGGTTCTACTGCTTTCCGCTTTCTCCAATCCTGGAGTGTCGATTAAGTCTAACATCTCTCAGTTACCCCCCCCACCCGCCCCAAATTCCAGGAGAATTAATTTGCGGCAAGTTGTCAGGATGGCCGAATGGTCCAAGGCAACAGACTCGAGGAATCTGATTCCTTGCCTGGTGAATTCTGGTCCCTTTCTAGGGGCGAGGGTTCAAATCCCACTCCTGGCATTTCTATTCTAAGGGCAGCACGGTGGCACAGTGGTTGGTACTGCTGCCTCAAAGAGCTAGGGATCCGGGTTCGATTCCCGGCTCGGGTCACTGTCTGTGTGGAGTCTGCACGTTCTCCCCGTGTCTGCGTGGGTTTCCTCCGGGTGCTCCGGTTTCCTCCCAAACTCCAAAGATGTGCAGGTTAGGTGGATTGGCCGTGCTAAATTGCCTCTTTGTGTCAGGGGGGTTAGCAGAGTAAATGTGTGGGGTTATGCGGATAGGGTCTGGGTGGGATTATGGTTCGTACAGACTCAATGGGCCAAATGGCCTCCTTCTGCACTGTACGGATTCCCACGATAAAGAGCTTCTATAATTCTATGACTAAAGTCCTGAATTCTGGAACGCACCATCCCGGCCGCAGATCTCTCTCCTGTTCATCGAGTCAGTGGATATTATCCGATTGTCGGTTCGGGATTTCTCACATTGGCCCTCAACATTCACGCCCTCCTCCCCCTCCTCCTCCTCATCCTCCCCCTCCTCATCCTCCCCCTCCTCCTCCTGCTCCCCCTCCTCCTCCTCCTGCTCCACCTCCCCCTCCGCCTCCTCACGGAGGGGGGGATCCCCCTCCTCCTCCACACACACCCCCCACCCCTGGGCTTGCCAGAGAAGCGGAGACTGGAATTGGGTGAAGTCCGATTGGGGCCTGTTGCCCCCCCCCCCGTGATGCTGTCCACAGCTGAATAGTCAGCCAGCACCCCAAGGATCGTCCTTGAAGGGTGCCTCTGGAACCGTATCGAAGGCAGAGTGCCCGGGAAAGAGGTGGGAATAGACTGTGGGAGGGGGAGAGAACAGGGATGAGGTTTGGACCTCTTGGGCAGGAGAGAGATGGTGGCGTACTGGTTACGTCACCGGACCCGTAATCCTGAGGCCTCCAGGCTAGCGCTCTGGGACCGGGCGGGGGCGTGTGGACACGGGTTCGAATCTCACCCCGGGCAGCTGGTGGGAATTTAAATCTGGTTAATAAAATCTGGGATTGAGAGTGAGTCTCGGTAACGGCGACCGTGACAACGATCATCGATTGTCGTAAAAAAATAAACCCATCTGGTTCACTAATGTCCCCTTTAGGGAAGGAAATCTGCCGCCCTTCCCCGGTCTGGCCTACATGGGACTCCCAGACCCGCCCCCGACACACACACACAGCTGGTCGACTCTTAACTGCCCTCCTCTGAAACGGCCCGAGCGAGACACTCAGTTCAAGGGGCAATTAGGGGTGGGGAACAAATACTGGCCCCGCCCCCAGCGACGCCCCCCGCCCCCAGCGACGCCCCCAACATCCCCGTGAAATAATTTTTTTAAATGATCTAAATATGTCTTCGATTTAAAAGGGAATTAAAGTTTATTTATTCGCGTCACAAGTCGGCTTACATTAACACCGCAATGAAGTTACTGTGAAAATCCCCTGGTCGCCACACTCCTGTTCGGGTTACACTGAGGGAGAATTTAGCACGGCCGACGCACCCTAACCAGCACGTCTTTCAGACTGTGGGAGGAAACCGGAGGAAACCCACGGGGGTGGGGGCGGGTGGAGAACATGCAACAGACAGTGACCCGAGGCCTGGGGAATCCAACCCCGGGGTCCCTGGCTCCATGAGGCAGCAGTGCTGACCTGACCTTCGGAGGGACGGTGGAGGAAGTGGGGTATATCACAAAGGAGTATAATCATCATTAAACACCAGAAGCTTCAGGTCCAGAGGTGAACCACTTGCGAATTTAAACTCGCATCGTCTGCCAGCAAAGTAATTTTGGGCAGAGGTAACAAGGAGGTGTGTATTTCGCCCCTGTCTGCTGTAAGTATACAATGTATAGGGTAGTTGTAAATAAGTACACTTCTATTTCCGAGTATCACCGCGTTCGCCTTTATAAATTTATGAACACAAAAATCAAGTCAAATAAAACCTTGAGTTATATATGAATGACAGAGATTTATACAGAATCTATATAGAGATTTATATATATATTATCTGTATAGCGGAATGTATTAATGACCTATCTATCAATCAAGACTTGTCTTGAGATTTTTCTCCCCCTCAGGTTAAGCAGCAACTTTTTAAACCTATATTTTTTTCACATTTATATTTTTGTATATAATACATTGGAAATCCAAAACCTTTTAATGTGAGCACTGTATGCAAGTTAATAAACCCTGATGAAGATGTTTGCTTGCGAATGGGTGGCCTGATTTAATTTTTTGCTTTGGAGGGCGGTCCTTCTATACTTCTCCAAGAAGGGAGAATTTAACAATCACCGCTTGATATTCAATGGCATTTCCATCACTGAATCCCCCCTCCTCCCCACTATCAACATCCTGGGGGTTACCGTTGGCCATCGCTGAATCCCCCCCACTATCAACATCCTGGGGGTCACCATTGGCCATCGCTGAATCCCCCCTCCTCCCCACTATCAACATCCTGGGGGTCACCGTTGGCCATCGCTGAATCCCCCCCACTATCAACATCCTGGGGGTCACCATTGACCATCACTGAATCGCCCCACTATCAACATCCTGGGGGTTACCATTGACCAGAAACTGAGCTGGACCCAGCCATATAAATACTGTGGCTCCCAGAGCAGGTCAGAGGCTGGGAATCCTGCGGAGAGTAACTCACCTCCTGACTCCCCAAAGCCTGTCCACCATCTACAAGGCACAAGTCAGGAGTGCGATGGAACACTCTCCACTTGCCTGGATGA
Organism: Mustelus asterias; assembly: GCF_964213995.1. Taxonomy (NCBI): domain Eukaryota; kingdom Metazoa; phylum Chordata; class Chondrichthyes; order Carcharhiniformes; family Triakidae; genus Mustelus; species Mustelus asterias. The sequence goes on from NW_027593489.1 coordinate 15,114, forward strand.
GTGCGGCTCCAACAACAATCTCCACTTGCCTGGATGAGCGCGGCTCCCAACAACAATCTCCACTTGCCTGGATGAGTGCGGCTCCCAACAACAATCTCCACTTGCCTGGATGAGTGCGGCTCCCAACAACAATCTCCACTTGCCTGGATGAGTGCGGCTCCAACAACAATCTCCACTTGCCTGGATGAGTGTCTCTCCAACAACAATCTCCACTTGCCTGGATGAGTGCGGCTCCAACAACACTCGAGAAGCTCGACACCATCCAGGACAAAGCAGCCCCGCTCGATCGACACGCTAACCACAAACACTCACTCCCTCCACCCCCGACGCACAGTGTCAGCCATGTGTACCATCATTATGGCTCAGGTTAGAAACTCCACAGTGTTATATGAAGCCAGCCTGAATCATAATTTTTGCATCTTGAATTTGGCTAGGATAAGCATGATATGTTTCACTTCAGGTATGATTCAAGTGACCCACTAGGGAGCTTTTACCAAACAACGTTTATTTAAGAATATAGTTAACATGTATAGTAAGAAAATTAGCAAGAACTTTTATCAATTACAAACAAGAAGCAAAACAACCACACTAATATATAACCCTTAATGAATATATTTAATTATGTTCCAATCAAAACCAAAATCCAATAAACCAAACCGTTTAATCAGATCCATCACTGCACAGGCGAAATCTCGCATGATACTGGAATGCAGTTCCCTCAGTTCAATGCTGATTTCAAATGATCTTGAAAACTCAGAGCAGCTTGTAGTCTTCAAAACACCGAAACATAGATTCTTTACTGCTTTCTGCTAACTGGTAAAGCTTCCAAAATAAAAACCGAGAGAGAAACCTCTTTCAGCTAAGCTTCAGGGGTGGCACAGTGGGTTAGCACTGCTGCCTCACAGCGCCAGGGACCCGGGTTCAATTCCAGCCTCGGGTCACTGTCTGTGTGGAGTTTGCACGTTCTCCCCGTGTCTGCGTGGGTTTCCTCCGGGTGCTCCCGTTTCCTGCCACAGTCCGAAGATGTGCGGGTGAGGTGGATCGGCCATGCTAAATTAGCCCTTGGTGTCCAAAGATGTGTAGTTTAGGTGGATTGGCCATGCTAAATTGCCCCTTGTGTCAGGGGGAATTAGCAGGGTAAATGTGGGTTACGGGAACAGGCCCTGGGTGGGATAGTGGTCGGTACAGACTCGATGGGCCGAATGGCCTCTGTATTGTAGGGATTCTCCGATTCTAACACTGCAGCCAAAACAAGACGAGAAACAACCGCTGGTCACCTGACCGGCACACAGCTCTTTGCTCCTCCCACCAATGACATCACTAAGGATGTGAGGTTAGGCGATGATGTGGAGATGCCGGCGTTGGACTGGGGTAAACACAGTAAGAAGTTTAACAACACCAGGTTAAAGTCCAACAGGTTTATTTGGTAGCAAAAGCCACACAAGCTTTCGAAGCTCTAAGCCCCTTCTTCAGGTGAGTGGGAATTCTGTTCACAAACAGAACTTATAAAGACACAGACTCAATTTACATGAATAATGGTTGGAATGCGAATACTTACAACTAATCAAGTCTTTAAGAAACAAAACAATGGGAGTGGAGAGAGCATCAAGACAGTACACATCTTTTTAGCCTGTCTTGATGCTCTCTCCACTCCCATTGTTTTGTTTCTTAAAGACTGGATTAGTTGTAAGTATTCGCATTCCAACCATTATTCATGTAAATTGAGTCTGTGTCTTTATAAGTTCTGTTTGTGAACAGAATTCCCACTCACCTGAAGAAGGGGCTTAGAGCTTCGAAAGCTTGTGTGGCTTTTGCTACCAAATAAACCTGTTGGACTTTAACCTGGTGTTGTTAAACTTCTTACTGAGGTTAGGCGATGCCATTGGTGGGAGGAGCAAAAACAAACCACTGCAGAGATCATGATTTTTAAAAAAATCTCTTTCAGGGACACTAACGTCAGACCATCCACAAAATGCCCTGAAGTGACTCACCAAGGCTCCTTTTAAGATGGAGCAGAAGAATATCTTATCTCGGGGCGCGGTTAGTCTGTGGAATTCTCCCCTTCCCCCACCCCCCCCATCCCACCACCCCCAGGGAGTAGTGTAGGCTGTGGGCCATGGAATATATCCAAGGCTGAGTTAGAACGATCTTTGATCGACAAGGAGGTCGAGGGTTGGTTGGGGAGTGGTTGGGGGGGTGGGGGTTGGTCAGGGGTCAGACAGGATTAGGGACTCGGAATGAGGGTGAACTGGACATGGTGGAGAGATAATCTACCGCAGGAGTAATAGGATCAGAGAGGGATCGGTTAACCAGACCCACATTGACTCCTGGTCCCGCAAGTCCCTGACTTTAAAATTCTGATCCTTATCTTCTCTCTGTAACCTTGCAACCCCTGCCCCCTCTCCCCCATCTCTGTAACCTCCTCCAGCCCCGACACCCCCTTCCTATCTCTGTAACCTCCTCCAGCCCCCTACACCCCCTCCCTATCTCTGTAACCTCCTCCAGCCCCTACACCTCCTCCAGCCCTTACACCCCCTCCCTATCTCTGTAACCCCCTCCAGCCCCTACACCCCCTCCCTATCTCTGTAACCTCCTCCAGCCCCTACACCCCCTCCCTATCTCTGTAACCTCCTCCAGCCCCTACACCCCCTCCCTATCTCTGTAACCTCCTCCAGCCCCGACACCCCCTCCCTATCTCTGTAACCCCCTCCAGCCCCTACAACCCTCCGAGATCTCTGCGCTCCTCCAATTCCGGCCTCTCGAGCATCCCCCGATTCCCATCGCTCCGCCATTGGCGGCCGTGCCTTCAGCTGCCTGGGGGGCCCTAAGCTCTGGAATTCCCTCCCTGAACCTCTCTACCTCTCCGTCTGCCTTTCTATCCCTATCTCTCTGTCTCTCCCTCTCCATCCCCATCTTTCTGTCTCTCCCTCACTGTCTCTCTCTCTCTCTGTTTCTCTCTCTCTGCCTCCCTCTCTCTCTCTGTCTCTCTCTGCCCCCTTCTCTCTCTCTCTCTGTTTCTCTCTCTCTCCTTTAAGACACTCCTTAAAAACGACCTCTTTGACCCACCCTGAGCTCACCTCCTCCCCCTCCCCTCCCCCCGTGCCCTCCTGCTTTGTTTTATACAGCTGCCGTCCGCCCCAGGGTGTGGTTTCCTCATGTTGACGATGCTATCTAAATGCACATTGTTGTTGGTTAATCCTTTTCCAGCCTTACGTTAGATGAATGATCTCACCCCTCGCTTGCAGTATTGGTCAATAGTTCAGGAGTGACCACAAAGGGGGTGATTTGGGAACCGTGCAGAGTTTGGTTGCAGCGAGTCAGGCATTCCGTGCCACCACACTCATTCGACATGTGGCAAACTGGGCTGGCCCGTACCACAAAACCCAAACCACCCGCAGCCCACTCCCTGGAGGAATGCTGAATCATAGAATCCGACAGTGCAGGAGAAGGCCATTCGGCCCATCGAGCCTGCACCGAGCACAAGCTCACCCAGGCCCTATTCCCGTAACCCCACATATTTACCCTGCTAATCCTCCTGACACTAGTGCAATTTAGCATGGCCAATCCACCTAACCTGCACATCTTTGGACACTAAGGGGCAATTTAGCATGGCCAATCCACCTAACCTGCACATCTTTGGACACTAAGGGGCAATGTAGCATGGCCAATCCCCCTAACCTGCACATCTTTGGACACTAAGGGGCAATTTAGCATGGCCAATCCACCCTAACCTGCACATCTTTGGACACTAAGGGGCAATTTAGCACGGCCAATCCACCCTAACCTGCACATCTTTGGACACTAAGGGGCAATTTAGCATGGCCAATCCACCTAACCTGCACATCTTTGGACACTAAGGGGCAATTTAGCATGGCCAATCCACCTAACCCGCACATCTTTGGACACTAAGGGGCAATTTAGCATGGCCAATCCCCCTAACCTGCACATCTTTGGACACTAAGGGGCAATTTAGCATGGCCAATCCCCCTAACCTGCACATCTTTGGACACTAAGGGGCAATTTAGCATGGCCAATCCCCCTAACCTGCACATCTTTGGACACTAAGGGGCAATTTAGCATGGCCAATCCCCCTAACCTGCACATCTTTGGACACTAAGGGGCAATTTAGCATGGCCAATCCCCCTAACCTGCACATCTTTGGACACTAAGGGGCAATTTAGCATGGCCAATCCACCTAACCTGTACATCTTTGGACACTAAGGGGCAATTTAGCATGGCCAATCCACTTAACCCGCACATTTTATAGAGTGTGGGAGGAAACCGGAGCACCCGGAGGAAACCCACGCAGACACAGGGAGAATGTGCAGACTCCACACAGACAGTGACCCGAGGCCAGAATTGAACCCAGGCCCCCGATGCTGTGAGGCAGCGGTGCGAACCCACTGTGCCACCCCGAAGATTTGATTTGATTTGATTTATTATTGTCACATGTATTGGGATACAGTGAAAAGTATTGTTCCTTGTGCACTATACAGACAAAGCATACTGTTCATAGTGAACGAAACGAGAGGGTGCAGAATGTAGTGTTACAGTCACAGCTAGGGTGTCGAGAAAGATCAACTTAATGCGAGGTAGGTCCATTCAAAAGTCTGACAGCAACAGGGAAGAAGCTGTTCTTGAGTCGGTTGGTACGTGACCTCAGACTTTTGTACATTTTTCCCGATGGTAGAAGGTGGAAGAGAGAATGTCCGGGGTGCGTGGGGGGTCCTTGATTATGCCGGCTGCTTTTCCCTGAGGCAGCAGGAAGTGTTGACAGAGTCAATGGATGGGAGGCTGGTTTGCGTGATGGATTGGGCTACATTCACGACCCTTTGTAGTTCCTTGCGGTCTTGGGCAGAGCAGGAGCCCAGACCAAGCTGTGATTCA
>NW_027593489.1:25000-31489 GCF_964213995.1 Mustelus asterias
GGTCGGCACAGTCTCGATGGGCCGAATAACCTCCTGCACTGTACGGATTCGATGACCGACCTTATATTAAGCTCCAATCCAAAGATGTGTAAGTTAGATCGATTGGCTGTGCTAAATTGACCCCGGTGTCAGGGGTTTAACGGGGTAAATACGTGGGGTTATGGGGTTGGGGCCTGGCTGGGATTGTGGTCGGTGCAAACTCGATGGGCTAAATGCACTGGAGGGATTCTATGATTCTATTAAGTTGATCTTTCTCTCGCTGTGACTGTAACACTACATTCTGCACTCTCTCCTTTCCTTCTCCCCATGTACTCTATGAACAGTATGCTTTGTATAGCGCACAAGAAACAATACTTTTCACTGTATCCCAATACATGTGACAATAATAAATCAAATCGAAAATACATCTTGATAATAGACATTGCTTTAAGAAGCGTCATAAAGGAGGAGAGAGACACACAGAGAGAGAGAGAGACAGAGAGAGAGAGAGACAGAGAGAGAGAGAGACAGAGAGAGAGACAGAGAGAGAGAACACAGGGAGAGACACAGGGAGAGACACAGGGAGAGACACAGGGAGAGACACAGAGAGAGACACAGAGAGAGACACAGAGAGAGAGACACAGAGAGAGAGAGACAGGGAGAGAGAGAGAGGTGGAGAGGTTTAGGGAGGGAATTCCAGAGTTTAGGGCCCCCCAGGCAGCTGAAGGCACGGCCGCCAATGGCGGAGCGATGGGAATCGGGGGATGCTCGAGAGGCCGGAATTGGAGGAGCGCAGAGATCCCGGAGGGTTGTAGGGGCTGGAGGGGGTTACAGAGATAGGGAGGGGGTGTAGGGGCTGGAGGAGGTTACAGAGATAGGGAGGGGGTGTAGGGGCTGGAGGAGGGTGCAGAGATAGGGAGGGGGCGTACGGGCTGGAGGAGGTTACAGAGATAGGGAGGGGGTGGAGGGGCTGGAGGAGGTTACAGAGATAGGGAGGGGGTGGAGGGGCTGGAGGAGGTTAGAGATAGGGAGGGGCTGGAGGAGGTTACAGAGATAGGGAGGGGGTGTCAGGGCTGGAGGAGGTTACAGAGATAGGGAGGGGGTGTAGGGGCTGGAGGAGGGTGCAGAGATAGGGAGGGGGGTGTAGGGGCTGGATGAGGTTACAGATTTCGGGAGGGGGTGTCGAAGCTGGGTGAGTGGGGTGGGGAAAGGGGATCTCTGGAGGGAATTCAAGGAGTGGAAGAACTTGCAACACCTCAACCCATCCTGGCCTGAAACTGCCAAAGTGAAATGTCCTCATTGCGCCAAGTGCTGATTGGCTGGGCTGGGGATGGGGGTGGGGAAGAACCATTTGGGAGGGGTGCGATTGGCTGGCTGTCTGACCAGTGGAGGGCTGCGAGGCCCCTGATTGGCTGAATCATGTATCCTTTTGTCAATTACAGCGGGTGTGAGTTGACACCGGGGGAGGAGTTTCAGTGTTTCTGAAAGGGTTACTCTGTGTTTGCCATTGCTCTCAAGGACCCCCCGTCTGGCCGCTGGTGTCTACGTACAAAAAAAAACCTTTGTATCTCTTTTTTAATTTCTGTTTTTTAATCCCAAGAAACTTTTCAGGGTGGGATTTTAAGTTGAATCTGTTCTGGAGAAGGATGAGTGCGTCCAGGGTCCTGTCGATTTCCGACATTCAAGTTGAACCTGCAAAAACTGTGAGTATTTCCCCCAGAGAAATCCACCGTTCAGATCTAATTTTAGAGGAGGGAGTTGGGAAATACCTGACATTGCCGAGGTGGAGGGGAGGGGAGTGGGGGGAACTGTAGGTAGGTTTTGTAACTAACCCCCCCCCCCCCCCACCAGTAGGCTGGTGATGTGTTAAAGGTGGTGTTATTCCCCGTGGGAATGTTCACTGGAGTCCTGGGAGAGGCTGACTGTATCTGGGATAAGGGAGGGAGTCTGTCAGTCACAAACTGGAAGGACATGAAGTCTTCTTAAACCTCGTCTCCAGCACAATCGTGGCTGCCCAGGGCAGTCCTCTCGGCAAGCTCTGTTACAGGAACCTCATGCAGTTGACATTGTGTGTGTATGTGTGTCTCTCTCTCTCGCTGTGTGTGTGTCTCTCTCTCTCTGTGTCTCTGTCTCTCTCTCTGTGTCTCTGTCTCTCTCTCTCTCTGTGTCTCTCTCTCTCTCGGTGTCTCTCTCTCTCTCTGTGTCTCTCTCTCTCTCTGTGTCTCTCTCTCTCTCTGTGTGTCTCTCTCTCTCTGTGTGTCTCTCTCTCTCTGTGTGTCTCTCTCTCTCTGTGTCTCTCTCTCTCTCTGTGTCTCTCTCTCTCTCTGTGTCTCTCTCTCTCTGTGTCTCTCTCTTTCTGTGTCTCTCTCTCTCTGTCTCTCTCTCTCTGTCTCTCTCTCTCTGTCTCTCTCTCGCTCTGTGTGTGACTCTGCCTCTCTTTCTCTCTCTCTCTCTCTCTGTCTCTCTCTCTCTGTCTCTCTCTCTCTGTCTCTCTCTCTCTGTCTCTCTCTCTCTCTCTGTCTCTCTCTCTGTCTCTCTCTCTCTCTGTCTCTCTCTCTCTCTGTCTCTCTCTCTATGCTGTCTCTCTCTCTATGTGTCTCTCTCTCTATGTGTCTCTCTCTCTATGTGTCTCTCTCTCTATGTGTCTCTCTCTCTGTCTCTGTCTCTCTCTGTCTCTGTCTCTCTCTGTCTCTGTCTCTCTCTGTCTCTCTCTCTCTCTGTCTCTCTCTCTCTCTGTCTCTCTCTCTCTCTGTCTCTCTCTCTCTCTGTCTCTCTCTGTCTCTCTCTCTGTCTATCTCTCTCTGCCTCTCTCTCTCTCTCGCTCTGTGTGTGGCTCTCAAGACACAGACGAGGAAGAATTTCTCCTGTGGGAGGGGAGTGAATCTGTGGAATTTGCTCCCCCAGAGAGGGCTGTAGGGGCTGGGTCATTGAATATGTCCGAGACAGATTTTTAATCAGTCAGGGAATCGAGGGGATAAGGCGGGAGAGTGGGAAGTTGCGGATTATCATCAGTAGATAGGTGCAGACTCAATGGGCCAAATGGCCTCCTTGTTGGGATTCTGTGATCTGTAAGGAAGATCCTTCTCTTCGACGATGCATTTGACGACCTGACAGTGGGAGGTTTCTACACTGCCAAGGTCGATATTTTATCCCTCCAAACCTGGCGATTCTCGAACTGCTGCTAGTGGGATCGCACTGTGCGCCAGCTGGCCGCCCTGTTTTCCCACACGGTGATTGCGGCGAATTCCGTTGGTGACTCTTTGGGACACCCAGCGGCCTCCCGGAGTGGGACTCCACCCGGGGTCCGAGGGGAGGGAGGGGGTTCGCGGAGAGGGCCTGTGTGACCTTTCCTCTGCCTCTGATACCACCGCAACCCATTTACCAGGGGTCAGGGGTGCGGCCAATCAGAGGCGAACCCTGTACGGAATGGCGTCCCAGGAAAGACGGGAATTTGGGGTGGGTTTTTTACGACAATCGGCGATAGTTGTCACGGTCGCTGTTCCCAAGACGAAAGCCGGGACGGGGGAGGTTGGGGAAGGAATGTGTCTACATGGGAAAGGAATCCCACTTGGCAATGCAGGAACCTCCCACTGTCAGGTCGTCAAATGCATCGTTGAAGAGAAGGATCTTCCTTACAGATCACAGAATCCCAACAAGGAGGCCATTTGGCCCATTGAGTTTGCACCAACCACAGTCCCACCCTTTCCCCATAACCCCACGCATTTACCCTAGCTCGTCCCCCTGACACTAAGGGGCAATTTAGCACGGCCAATCAACCCAACCTGCACATCTTTGGACACTAAGGGCAATTTAGCATGGCCAATCCACCCAACCTGCACATCTTTGGACACGAGGGGCAATTTAGCATGGCCAATCCACCTAACCTGCACATCTTTGGACACTAAGGGGCAATTTAGCATGGCCAATCCACCTAACCCGCACATCTTTGGACACTAAGGGGCAATTTAGCTCGGCCAATCCCCCTAACCTGCACATCTTTGGACACTAAGGGGCAATTTAGCATGGCCAATCCACCTAACCTGCACATCTTTGGACACTAAGGGACAATTTAGCATGGCCAATCCCCCTAACCTGCACATCTTTGGACACTAAGGGGCAATTTAGCTCGGCCAATCCCCCTAACCTGCACATCTTTGGACACTAAGGGGCAATTTAGCATGGCCAATCCACCTAACCTGCACATCTTTGGACACTAAGGGGCAATTTAGCATGGCCAATCAACCCAACCTGCACATCTTTGGACACGAGGGGCAATTTAGCATGGCCAATCCCCCAACTGGCACACCTCTACTTCCTCAGAAGGCTAAGGAAACTAAGAAGGCTACGACTTTCACCAACTTTTACAGATGCACCACAGAAAGCATTCTTTCTGGTTGTATCACAGCTTGGTCTGGGCTCCTGCTCTGCCCAAGTCTGCAAGAAACTACTAAAGGTCGTGAATGTAGCCCAATCCATCACGCAAACCAGCCTCCCATCCATTGACTCTGTCTACACTTCCCGCTGCCTCGGGAAAAGCAGCCGGCATAATCAAAGACCCCACGCACACCAGACATTCTCTCTTCCACCTTCTTCCTTCGGGAAAAAGATACAAAAGTCTGAGGTCACGTACCGACCGACTCAAGAACAGCTTCTTCCCTGCTGCTGTCAGACTTTTGAATGGACCTACCTCACATTAAGTTGATCTTTCTCTACACCCTAGCTATGACTGTAACACTACATTCTGCACTCTCGCTTCCTTCTCTATGAACGGTATGCTTTGTCTGCATAGCGCGCAAGAAACAATACTTTTCACTGTATCCCAATACATGTGACAATAATAAATAAAATCTATGGACACAAAGTGGCAATTTAGCACGGCCAATCCACCTAACCTACACATCTTTGGACACTAAGGGGCAATTTAGCTCGGCCAATCCCCCTAACCTGCACATCTTTGGACACTAAGGGGCAATTTAGCATGGCCAATCCACCTAACCTGCACATCTTTGGACACTAAGGGGCAATTTAGCATGGCCAATCAACCCAACCTGCACATCTTTGGACACGAGGGGCAATTTAGCATGGCCAATCCCCCCAACTGGCACACCTCTACTTCCTCAGAAGGCTAAGGAAACTAAGAAGGCTACGACTTTCACCAACTTTTACAGATGCACCACAGAAAGCATTCTTTCTGGTTGTATCACAGCTTGGTCTGGGCTCCTGCTCTGCCCAAGTCTGCAAGAAACTACTAAAGGTCGTGAATGTAGCCCAATCCATCACGCAAACCAGCCTCCCATCCATTGACTCTGTCTACACTTCCCGCTGCCTCGGGAAAAGCAGCCGGCATAATCAAAGACCCCACGCACACCAGACATTCTCTCTTCCACCTTCTTCCTTCGGGAAAAAGATACAAAAGTCTGAGGTCACGTACCGACCGACTCAAGAACAGCTTCTTCCCTGCTGCTGTCAGACTTTTGAATGGACCTACCTCACATTAAGTTGATCTTTCTCTACACCCTAGCTATGACTGTAACACTACATTCTGCACTCTCGCTTCCTTCTCTATGAACGGTATGCTTTGTCTGCATAGCGCGCAAGAAACAATACTTTTCACTGTATCCCAATACATGTGACAATAATAAATAAAATCTATGGACACAAAGTGGCAATTTAGCACGGCCAATCCACCTAACCTACACATCTTTGGACACTAAGGGGCAATTTAGCACGGCCAATCCACCTAACCTACACATCTTCGGACACTAAGGGGCAATTTAGCATGGCCAATCCACCTAACCTGCACATCTTTGGACACTAAGGGGCAATTTAGCATGGCCAATCCACCTAACCTACACATCTTTGGACACTAAGGGGCAATTTAGCATGGCCAATCCACCTAACCTACACATCTTTGGACACTAAGGGCAATTTAGCATGGCCAATCTATCTAACCTGCACGTCTTTCGGGCTGTGGAGGAAACCCACGCAGACACGGGGAGAACGTGCAGACTCCACACAGACAGTGACCCAAGCCGGGAATCGAACCCGGGTCCCTGGCGCTGTGAGGCAGCAGTGCTAACCCACGATACTAATATCACTAACAAAGGTTAACAATAATAGCAACTCAGCAGAACAGTAATAACTTTGAATATTCTGGGGGGTCTGGGAGTCACATGTAGGCCAGACCGGGGTAAGGACGGCAGATTTCCTTCCCTAAAGGGAACCAGATGGGTTTATTTTTTGACGACAATCGATGATAGTTGTCATGATCACCGTTACCGAGACTCGCTCTCAATCCCAGATTTTATTTAGTTTAAGTTTTATTTATTAGTGTCACAAGTCGGCTTACATTAACACTGCAATGAAGTTACTGTGAAAATCCCCCTAGTCACCACACTCCTGTTCGGGTTACACTGAGGGAGAATTTAGCACGGCCAATCCACCCTAACCGGCACGTCTTTCAGACTGTGGGAGGAAACCGGAGCACCCGGAGGAAACCCACGCAGACAC
>NW_027593490.1:2500-31483 GCF_964213995.1 Mustelus asterias
GTGTCAGTGGGTATGGAGATGGGGGCGGGGTTGGGGGGGGGTGTCAGTGGGTATGGAGGTGGGGGCGAGGGGGGTGTCAGTGGGTATGGAGGTGGGGGCGAGGGGGGTGTCAGTGGGTATGGAGGTGGGGGCGGGGTTGGGGGGGTGTCAGTGGGTATGGAGGTGGGGGCGGGGTTGGGTGGGTGTCAGTGGGTATGGAGGTGGGGGCGCGGGGGTGTTAGTGGGTATGGAGGTGGGGGCGGGGTTGGGTGGGTGTCAGTGGGTATGGAGGTGGGGGCGCGGGGGTGTTAGTGGGTATGGAGGTGGGGGCGGGGTTGGGGGGGGCGTCAGTGGGTATGGAGGTGGGGGCGGGGTTGGGGGGGCTGTCAGTGGGTATGGAGGTGGGGGCGGGGTTGGGGGGGTGTCGGTGGGTATGGAGGTGGGGGTGGGGTTGGGGGGTGTCAGTGGGTATGGAGGCGGGGTTGGGGGGGTGTCAGTGGGTATGGAGGTGGGGGCGGGGGGTGTCAGTGGGTATGGAGGTGGGGGCGGGGGGGTGTCAGTGGGTATGGAGGTGGGGGCGGGGGGGTGTCAGTGGGTATGGAGGTGGGGGCGGGGTTGGGGGGGTGTCAGTGGGTATGGAGGTGGGGGCGGGGTTGGGGGGGTGTCAGTGGGTATGGAGGTGGGGGCGGGGGGGGTGTCAGTGGGTATGGAGGTGGGGGCGGGGTTGGGGGGGTGTCAGTGGGTATGGAGGTGGGGGCGGGGTTGGGGGGGTGTCAGTGGGTATGGTGGTGGGGGCGGGGGGGGTGTCGGTGGGTATGGAGGTGGGGGCGGGGTTGGGGGGGGTGTCAGTGGGTATGGAGGTGGGGGCGGGGGGGTGTCAGTGGGTATGGAGGTGGGGGCGGGGTTGGGGGGGGTGTCAGTGGGTATGGAGGTGGGGGTGGGATTGGGGGGTTGTCAGTGGGTATGGAGGTGGGGGCGGGGTTGGGGGGTGTCGGTGGGTATGGAGGTGGGGGCGGGGTTGGGGGGTTGTCAGTGGGTATGGAGGTGGGGGCAGGGTTGGGGGGGTGTCAGTGGGTATGGAGGTGGGGGCGGGGGGGTGTCAGTGGGTATGGAGGTGGGGCGGGGGTTGGGGGGGTGTCAGTGGGTATGGAAGTGGGGGCGGGGGGGGTGTTGGTGGGTATGGAGGTGGGGGCGGGGTTGGGGGGTGTCAGTGGGTATGGAGGTGGGGGCGGGGTTGGGGGGGTGTCAGTGGGTATGGAGGTGGGGGTGGGGGGGTGTCAGTGGGTATGGAGGTGGGGGCGGGGTTGGGGGGGTGTCGGTGGGTGTGGAGGCGGGGGTGGGGGTTGGGGGGGTGTCGGTGGGTATGGAGGTGGGGGTGGGGGGGTGTCAGTGGGTATGGAGGTGGGGTGGTTGGGGGGGTGTCAGTGGGTATGGAGGTGGGGGTGGGGGGGTGTCGGTGGGTATGGAGGTGGGGGTGGGGTGTCAGTGGGTATGGAGGTGGGGGTGGGGGGGGTGTTAGTGGGTATGGAGGTGGGGGCGGGCTGTCAGTGGGTCTGGAGGTGGGGGCGGGGTTGGGGGGCTGTCAGTGGGTATGGAGGTGGGGGCGGGGTTGGGGGGTGTTAGTTGGTATGGAGGTGGGGGCGGGGGGGTGTCAGTGGGTATGGAGGTGGGGGCGGCTGTTGGGGGGGTGTCAGTGGGTATGGAGGCGGGGGTGGGGGTTGGGGTGGTGTCAGTGGGTATGGAGGTGGGGGCGGGGTTGGGGGGGTGTCAGTGGGTATGGAGGTGGGGGCGGGGTTGGGGGGGCTGTCAGTGGGTATGGAGGTGGGGGCGGGATTGGGGGGGTGTCAGTGGGTATGGAGGTGGGGGCGCGGGGGTGTTAGTGGGTATGGAGGTGGGGGCGGGGTTGGGGGGGTGTCAGTGGGTATGGAGGTGGGGGTGGGGTTAGGGGGGTGTCGGTGGGTATGGAGGTGGGGGCGGGGTTGGGGGGTGTCAGTGGGTATGGAGATGGGGGCGGGGTTGGGGGGGGTGTCAGTGGGTATGGAGGTGGGGGCGAGGGGGGTGTCAGTGGGTATGGAGGTGGGGGCGAGGGGGGTGTCAGTGGGTATGGAGGTGGGGGCGGGGTTGGGGGGGTGTCAGTGGGTATGGAGGTGGGGGCGGGGTTGGGTGGGTGTCAGTGGGTATGGAGGTGGGGGCGCGGGGGTGTTAGTGGGTATGGAGGTGGGGGCGGGGTTGGGTGGGTGTCAGTGGGTATGGAGGTGGGGGCGCGGGGGTGTTAGTGGGTATGGAGGTGGGGGCGGGGTTGGGGGGGCGTCAGTGGGTATGGAGGTGGGGGCGGGGTTGGGGGGCTGTCAGTGGGTATGGAGGTGGGGGCGGGGTTGGGGGGGTGTCGGTGGGTATGGAGGTGGGGGTGGGGTTGGGGGGTGTCAGTGGGTATGGAGGCGGGGGTTGGGGGGTGTCAGTGGGTATGGAGGTGGGGGCGGGGGGGTGTCAGTGGGTATGGAGGTGGGGGCGGGGGGGGTGTCAGTGGGTATGGAGGTGGGGGCGGGGGGGTGTCAGTGGGTATGGAGGTGGGGGCGGGGTTGGGGGGGTGTCAGTGGGTATGGAGGTGGGGGCGGGGTTGGGGGGTGTCAGTGGGTATGGAGGTGGGGGCGGGGGGTGTCAGTGGGTATGGAGGTGGGGGCGGGGTTGGGGGGGTGTCAGTGGGTATGGAGGTGGGGGCGGGGTTGGGGGGGTGTCAGTGGGTATGGTGGTGGGGGCGGGGGGGGTGTCGGTGGGTATGGAGGTGGGGGCGGGTTGGGGGGGTGTCAGTGGGTATGGAGGTGGGGCGGGGGGGGTGTCGGTGGGTATGGAGGTGGGGGCGGGGTTGGGGGGGTGTCAGTGGGTATGGAGGTGGGGGTGGGATTGGGGGGTTGTCAGTGGGTATGGAGGTGGGGGCGGGGGGGTGTCAGTGGGTATGGAGGTGGGGGTGGGATTGGGGGGTTGTCAGTGGGTATGGAGGTGGGGCGGGGGGGTGTCAGTGGGTATGGAGGTGGGGGCGGGGTTGGGGGGGTGTCAGTGGGTATGGAGGTGGGGGTGGGATTGGGGGGTTGTCAGTGGGTATGGAGGTGGGGGCGGGGTTGGGGGGTGTCGGTGGGTATGGAGGTGGGGGCGGGGTTGGGGGGTTGTCAGTGGGTATGGAGGTGGGGGCAGGGTTGGGGGGTGTCAGTGGGTATGGAGGTGGGGGCGGGGGGGTGTCAGTGGGTATGGAGGTGGGGCGGGGTTGGGGGGTGTCAGTGGGTATGGAAGTGGGGGCGGGGGGGGTGTTGGTGGGTATGGAGGTGGGGGCGGAGTTGGGGGGTGTCAGTGGGTATGGAGGTGGGGGCGGGGTTGGGGGGGTGTCAGTGGGTATGGAGGTGGGGGTGGGGGGGTGTCAGTGGGTATGGAGGTGGGGGCGGGGTTGGGGGGGTGTCGGTGGGTGTGGAGGCGGGGGTGGGGGTTGGGGGTGTGTCGGTGGGTATGGAGGTGGGGGGCGGGGGGGTGTCAGTGGGTATGGAGGTGGGGGCGGGGTTGGGGGGGTGTCAGTGGGTATGGAAGTGGGGGCGGGGGGGGTGTTGGTGGGTATGGAGGTGGGGGCGGGGTTGGGGGGGTGTCAGTGGGTATGGAGGTGGGGGCGGGGTTGGGGGGGTGTCAGTGGGTATGGAGGTGGGGGTGGGGGGGTGTTAGTGGGTATGGAGGTGGGGGCGGGCTGTCAGTGGGTCTGGAGGTGGGGGCGGGGTTGGGGGGCTGTCAGTGGGTATGGAGGTGGGGGCGGGGTTGGGGGGTGTTAGTTGGTATGGAGGTGGGGGCGGGGGGGTGTCAGTGGGTATGGAGGTGGGGGCGGCTGTTGGGGGGGTGTCAGTGGGTATGGAGGCGGGGGTGGGGGTTGGGGTGGTGTCAGTGGGTATGGAGGTGGGGGCGGGGTTGGGGGGGTGTCAGTGGGTATGGAGGTGGGGGCGGGGTTGGGGGGGCTGTCAGTGGGTATGGAGGTGGGGGCGGGATTGGGGGGGTGTCAGTGGGTATGGAGGTGGGGGCGCGGGGGTGTTAGTGGGTATGGAGGTGGGGGCGGGGTTGGGGGGGGTGTCAGTGGGTATGGAGGTGGGGGTGGGGTTAGGGGGGTGTCGGTGGGTATGGAGGTGGGGGCGGGGTTGGGGGGTGTCAGTGGGTATGGAGATGGGGGCGGGGTTGGGGGGGGTGTCAGTGGGTATGGAGGTGGGGGCGAGGGGGGTGTCAGTGGGTATGGAGGTGGGGGCGAGGGGGGTGTCAGTGGGTATGGAGGTGGGGGCGGGGTTGGGGGGGTGTCAGTGGGTATGGAGGTGGGGGCGGGGTTGGGTGGGTGTCAGTGGGTATGGAGGTGGGGGCGCGGGGGTGTTAGTGGGTATGGAGGTGGGGGCGGGGTTGGGTGGGTGTCAGTGGGTATGGAGGTGGGGGCGCGGGGGTGTTAGTGGGTATGGAGGTGGGGGCGGGGTTGGGGGGGGCGTCAGTGGGTATGGAGGTGGGGGCGGGGTTGGGGGGGCTGTCAGTGGGTATGGAGGTGGGGGCGGGGTTGGGGGGGTGTCGGTGGGTATGGAGGTGGGGGTGGGGTTGGGGGGTGTCAGTGGGTATGGAGGCGGGGTTGGGGGGGTGTCAGTGGGTATGGAGGTGGGGGCGGGGGGGTGTCAGTGGGTATGGAGGTGGGGGCGGGGGGGTGTCAGTGGGTATGGAGGTGGGGGCGGGGGGTGTCAGTGGGTATGGAGGTGGGGGCGGGGTTGGGGGGGTGTCAGTGGGTATGGAGGTGGGGGCGGGGTTGGGGGGGTGTCAGTGGGTATGGAGGTGGGGGCGGGGGGGTGTCAGTGGGTATGGAGGTGGGGGCGGGGTTGGGGGGGTGTCAGTGGGTATGGAGGTGGGGGCGGGGTTGGGGGGGTGTCAGTGGGTATGGTGGTGGGGGCGGGGGGGGTGTCGGTGGGTATGGAGGTGGGGGCGGGGTTGGGGGGGGTGTCAGTGGGTATGGAGGTGGGGGCGGGGGGGTGTCGGTGGGTATGGAGGTGGGGGCGGGGTTGGGGGGGTGTCAGTGGGTATGGAGGTGGGGGTGGGATTGGGGGGTTGTCAGTGGGTATGGAGGTGGGGGCGGGGGGGTGTCAGTGGGTATGGAGGTGGGGGTGGGATTGGGGGGTTGTCAGTGGGTATGGAGGTGGGGGCGGGGGGGTGTCAGTGGGTATGGAGGTGGGGGCGGGGTTGGGGGGGTGTCAGTGGGTATGGAGGTGGGGGTGGGATTGGGGGGTTGTCAGTGGGTATGGAGGTGGGGGCGGGGTTGGGGGGTGTCGGTGGGTATGGAGGTGGGGGCGGGGTTGGGGGGTTGTCAGTGGGTATGGAGGTGGGGGCAGGGTTGGGGGGGTGTCAGTGGGTATGGAGGTGGGGGCGGGGGGGTGTCAGTGGGTATGGAGGTGGGGGCGGGGTTGGGGGGGTGTCAGTGGGTATGGAAGTGGGGGCGGGGGGGGTGTTGGTGGGTATGGAGGTGGGGGCGGAGTTGGGGGGTGTCAGTGGGTATGGAGGTGGGGGCGGGGTTGGGGGGGTGTCAGTGGGTATGGAGGTGGGGGTGGGGGGGTGTCAGTGGGTATGGAGGTGGGGGCGGGGTTGGGGGGGTGTCGGTGGGTGTGGAGGCGGGGGTGGGGGTTGGGGGTGTGTCGGTGGGTATGGAGGTGGGGGGCGGGGGGGTGTCAGTGGGTATGGAGGTGGGGGCGGGGTTGGGTGGGTGTCAGTGGGTATGGAAGTGGGGGCGGGGGGGGTGTTGGTGGGTATGGAGGTGGGGGCGGGGTTGGGGGGGTGTCAGTGGGTATGGAGGTGGGGGCGGGGTTGGGGGGGTGTCAGTGGGTATGGAGGTGGGGGTGGGGGGGTGTCAGTGGGTATGGAGGTGGGGGCGGGGTTGGGGGGGTGTCGGTGGGTGTGGAGGCGGGGGTGGGGGTTGGGGGTGTGTCGGTGGGTATGGAGGTGGGGGGCGGGGGGGTGTCAGTGGGTATGGAGGTGGGGGCGGGGTTGGGGGGGTGTCAGTGGGTATGGAAGTGGGGGCGGGGGGGGTGTTGGTGGGTATGGAGGTGGGGGCAGGGTTGGGGGGGTGTCAGTGGGTATGGAGGTGGGGGCGGGGTTGGGGGGGTGTCAGTGGGTATGGAGGTGGGGGTGGGGGGGTGTCAGTGGGTATGGAGGTGGGGGCGGGGTTGGGGGGGTGTTGGTGGGTATGGAGGTGGGGGCGGGGTTGAGGGGGTGTCAGTGGGTATGGAGGTGGGGGCGGGGTTGGGGGGGTGTCGGTGGGTATGGAGGTGGGGGCGGGGGGGGTGTCGGTGGGTATGGAGGTGGGGGCGGGGTTGGGGGGTTGTCAGTGGGTATGGAGGTGGGGGCAGGGTTGGGGGGGCTGTCAGTGGGTATGGAGGTGGGGGCGGGGTTGGGGGGGTGTCAGTGGGTATGGAGGTGGGGGCGGGGTTGGGGGGGTGTCAGTGGGTATGGAGGTGGGGGTGGGATTGGGGGGGTGTCAGTGGGTATGGAGGTGGGGGCGGGGTTGGGGGGTGTCGGTGGGTATGGAGGTGGGGGCGGGGTTGGGGGGTTGTCAGTGGGTATGGAGGTGGGGGCGGGGGGGGGTCGGTGGGTATGGAGGTGGGGGCGGGGGGGTGTCAGTGGGTATGGAGGTGGGGGCGGGGTTGGGGGGGTGTCAGTGGGTATGGAGGTGGGGGCGGGGGGGGTGTCGGTGGGTATGGAGGTGGGGGCGGGGGGGTGTCAGTGGGTATGGAGGTGGGGGCGGGGTTGGGGGGGGTGTCAGTGGGTATGGAGGTGGGGGTGGGATTGGGGGGGTGTCAGTGGGTATGGAGGTGGGGGCGGGGTTGGGGGGTGTCAGTGGGTATGGAGGTGGGGGCGGGGTTGGGGGGTGTCGGTGGGTATGGAGGTGGGGGCGGGGTTGGGGGGTTGTCAGTGGGTATGGAGGTGGGGGCGGGGGGGTGTCAGTGGGTATGGAGGTGGGGGCGGGGTTGGGGGGGTGTCAGTGGGTATGGAGGCGGGGGTGGGGTTTGGGGGGGTGTCAGTGGGTATGGAGGTGGGGGCAGGGGGGGACATCGCGGGAAGACAGAGTCACAGAGATTCACAGCATTGGAAACAGGCCCTTCTGCCCATCTTCTCCATGCCGCTCCTTTTTTAAAAAAAAAACCCCTAAGCTCGTCCCAATTGTAAAGTGAAGTTTATTTATCAACGTCACAAGTGAGGCTTCCATTAACACCGCAATGAAGTTACTGTGAGAATCCCCCAGTCGCCCACACTCCGGCACCTGTTCGGGTAACACTGAGGGAGAATTTAGCACGGCCCAATGCACCCTAACCCGCACGTCTTTCAGACTGTGGGAGGAAACCGGAGCACCCGGAGGAAGCCCGCGCAGACACAAAGAACAGGACAGCACAGGAAACAGGCCCTTCGGCCCTCCAAGCCTGTGCCGCTCCTTGGTCCAACCAGACCAATCGTTTGTATCCCTCCATTCCCAGGCTGCTCATGTGACTATCCAGGTAAGTCTTAAACGATGTCAGCGTGCCTGCCTCCACCACCCTACTTGGCAGCGCATTCCAGGCCCCCACCACCCTCTGTGTAAAAAACATCCCTCTGATATCTGAGTTATACTTCGCCCCTCTCACCTTGAGCCCGTGACCCCTCGTGATCGTCACCTCCAACCTGGGAAAAAGCTTCCCACCGTTCACCCTATCTATACCCTTCATAATCTTGTACACCTCTATTAGATCTCCCCTCATTCTCCGTCTTTCCAGGGAGAACAAGCCCAGTTTACCCAATCTCTCCTCATAGCTAAGACCCTCCATACCAGGCAACATCCTGGTAAACCTTCTCTGCACTCTCTCTAACGCCTCCACGTCCTTCTGGTAGTGCGGCGACCAGAACTGGACGCAGTATTCCAAATGTGGCCTAACCAGCGTTCTATACAGCTGCATCATCAGACTCCAGCTTTTATACTCTATACCCCGTCCTATAAAGGCAAGCATGCCATATGCCTTCTTCACCACCTTCTCCACCTGTGCTGCCACCTTCAAGGATTTGTGGACTTGCACACCCAGGTCCCTCTGTGTTTCTATACTCAGGCAGACACGGGGAGAATGTGCGAACTCCACACAGACAGTGACCCGAGCCGGGAATCGAACCCGGGTCCCTGGCGCTGTGAGGCAGCAGTGCTAACCCACTGCGCCACTGTGCTGCCCCCAATAGACACATAGAGGTTTACAGAATTGGAAACAGGCCCTTCGGCCCAACTTGTCCATGCTGCCCTTTTTTTATACCCCTAAGCTAATCCCAATATCCCTCGTTTGCCCCATATCCCTCTATACCCATCTTACCCATGGAACTGTCTAAATGCTTTTTAAAAGACAAAATTGTACCCGCCTCTACTACTGCCTCTGGCAGCTCGTTCCAGACACTCGCCACCCTCTGTGTGATAAAATTGTCCCTCTGGACACTTTTGTATCTCTCCCCTCTCACCTTAAACCTACGCCCTCTAGTTTTAGACTCCCCTACCTTTGGGAAAAGATATTGACTATCTAGCTGATCTGTGCCCCTCATTATTTTATAGACCTCTATAAGATCACCCCTCAGCCTCCTACGCTCCAGAGAAAAAAGTCCCAGTCTATCCAGCCTCTCCTTATAACTCAATCCATCAAGTCCCGGTAGCATCCCAGTAAATCTTTTCTGCACTCTTTCTAGTTTAATAATATCCTTTCTATAATAGGGTGACCAGAACTGTGCACAGTATTCCAAGTGTAACCTCATTCTCCTCTTTGCCCAGACACCTGGGGATTGAGTGAAAGACTAACTTCACCCCATGGCAGAGAGCTTGTGTGTCCTCTCTGCTGCTCAAGGGGCTGAATGGCCTCCTCCTGTTCCCATGCCCAGGCTCGAGGAGGGGCTGAATGGCCTCATCTGTGTAACAGCCTCAACGAGGGGATGAATGGCCTCCTCCTGTTCCTGTGTAACAGGCTCGAGGGGCAGAACGGCCTCCTCCTGTTCCTGTGTGAGTGGCTTGGGGAGAGGGCTGAATGGCCTCCTCCTGTTCCTGTGTAACAGGCTCGCGAGAGAGAGGGGCTGAATGGCCTCCTCCTGTTCCTGTGTAACAGGCTCGAGGGAGAGGGGCTGAATGGCCTCCTCCTGTTCCTGTGTAACAGGCTCGCGAGAGAGAGGGGCTGAATGGCCTCCTCCTGTTCCTGTGTAACAGGCTCGCGAGAGAGAGGGGCTGAATGGCCTCCTCCTGTTCCTGTGTAACAGGCCCGAAGGGCAGAACGTCCTCCTCCTGTTCCTGTATAAGTGGCTCAGGGAGAGGGGCTGAATGGCCTCCTCCTGTTCCTGTGTAACAGGCTCGCGAGAGAGAGGGGCTGAATGGCCTCCTCCTGTTCCTGTGTAACAGGCTCGAGGGAGAGAGAGGGGCTGAATGTCCTCCTCCTGTTCCTGTGTAACAGGCTCGAGAGAGAGAGAGAGAGAGGGGCTGAGTGGCCTGATCCTGTTCCTGTGTAACAAGTTGGAGAGAGAGGGGCTGAATGGCCTCCTCCTGTTCCTGTGTAACAGGCTCGAGGAGAGGGGCTGAGTGGCCTCCTCCTGTTCCTGTGTAACTGGCTCGAGGGAGAGGGGCTGAATGGCCTCCTCCTGTTCCTGTGTTGGAGGCTGGGGAATCTGATTGGCTCTCATTTTGCCACAGGCGCGTGTGTGGCCTACTTTCTAACCAAGAGGAGGGAATATCGGAATGCCATGAATCCCTACAAGAGCCTGAAGGAACGGGAGGACAAGAAACTCAGGAGCCGGCGGTACCGGGTGAGTGACATCGAGGGTCAGGGGTTAAACCGAGGGAGCCAGCCGGAGAGGGTTTGGGTCCATTGGGATTGTGTACAGTGGGAGTGGACGGGAAGGGGATTGGGATTGTGTACAGTGGGAGTGACGGGAAGGGGATTGGGATTGTGTACAGTGGGAGTGAACGGGAAAGGGTTTGGGATTGTGTACAGTGGGAGTGACGGGAAGGGGATTGGGATTGTGTACAGTGGGAGTGAACGGGAAGGGGTTTGGGATTGTGTACAGTGGGAGTGAACGGGAAGGGGATTGGGATTGTGTACAGTGGGAGTGAACGGGAAGGGGTTTGGGTCCATTGGGATTATGTCCAGTGGGAGTGAACGGGAAGGGGTTTGGGATTGTGTACAGTGGGAGTGAACAGGAAGGGGTTTGGGATTGGGATTATGTCCAGTGGGAGTGAACGGGAAGGGGTTTGGATCCATTGGGATTGTGTAGAGTGGGAGTGAATGGGAAGGGGTTTGGGATTGGGATTGTGTACAGTGGGAGTGAACGGGAAGGGGATTGTGTAGAGTGGGAGTGAACGGGAAGGGGTTTGGGTCCATTGGGATTGTGTAGAGTGGGAGTGAATGGGAAGGGGTTTGGGATTGGGATTGTGTACAGTGGGAGTGAACGGGAAGGGGATTGTGTAGAGTGGGAGTGAACGGGAAGGGGTTTGGGTCCATTGGGATTGTGTACAGTGGGAGTGAGCGGGAAGGGGTTTGGATCCATTGGGATTGTGTACAGTGGGAGTGAACGGGAAGGGGTTTGGATCCATTGGGATTGTGTAGAGTGGGAGTGAATGGGAAGGGGTTTGGGATTGGGATTGTGTACAGTGGGAGTGAACGGGAAGGGGATTGTGTAGAGTGGGAGTGAACGGGAAGGGGTTTGGGTCCATTGGGATTGTGTACAGTGGGAGTGAGCGGGAAGGGGTTTGGATCCATTGGGATTGTGTACAGTGGGAGTGAACGGGAAGGGGTTTGGGTCCATTGGGATTGTGTACAGTGGGAGTGAACAGGAAGGGGTTTGGGATTGGGATTATGTCCAGTGGGAGTGAACGGGAAGGGGTTTGGATCCATTGGGATTGTGTACAGTGGGAGTGAACGGGAAGGGGTTTGGATCCATTGGGATTGTGTAGAGTGGGAGTGAATGGGAAGGGGTTTGGGATTGGGATTGTGTACAGTGGGAGTGAACGGGAAGGGGTTTGGGTCCATTGGGATTGTGTACAGTGGGAGTGAACGGGAAGGGGTTTGGGTCCATTGGGATTGTGGACAGTGGGAGTGAACGGGAAGGGGTTTGGGTCCATTGGGATTGTGTACAGTGGGAGTGAACGGGAAGGGGTTTGGGTCCATTGGGATTGTGTACAGTGGGAGTGAACGGGAGGGGTTTGGGTCCATTGGGATTGTGCACAGTGGGAGTGAACGGGAAGGGGTTTGGGATTGTGTACAGTGGGAGTGAACGGGAAGGGGTTTGGATCCATTGGAATTGTGTACAGCGGGAGTGAACGGGAAGGGGTTTGGATCCATTGGGATTGTGTACAGTGGGAGTGAACGGGAGGGGTTTGGGTCCATTGGGATTGTGCACAGTGGGAGTGAACGGGAAGGGGATTGGAATTGGGATTGTGTCGAGTGGGAGTGAATGGGAAGGGTATTGGGATTGTGTACAGTGGGAGTGAACGGGAAGGGGTTTGGGTCCATTGGGATTGTGCACAGTGGGAGTGAACGGGAAGGGGATTGGAATTGGGATTGTGTCGAGTGGGAGTGAATGGGAAGGGGATTGGGATTGTGTACAGTGGGAGTGAACGGGAAGGGGTTTGGGATTGTGTACAGTGGGAGTGAACGGGAAGGGGATTGGGATTGTGTACAGTGGGAGTGAACGGGAAGGGGATTGGGATTGTGGACAGTGGGAGTGAACGGGAATGGGTTTGGGATTGTGTACAGTGGGAGTGAATGGGAAGGGGTTTGGGTCCATGGGGATTTTGTACAGTGGGAGTGAACAGGAAGGGCTTTGGGATTGGGATCGTGTAGAGTGGGAGTGAACGGGAAGGAGTTTGGAATTGGGATTGTGTACAGTGGGAGTGAATGGGAAGAGGTTTGGGTCCATTGGGATTGTGTACAGTGGGAGTGAATGGGAAGAGGGTTGGGGCCATTGGGATTGTGTAGAGTGGGAGTGAACGGGAAGGGGATTGGGTTCATTGGGATTGTGTACAGTGGGAGTGACGGGAAGGGGATTGGGTTCATTGGGATTGTGTACAGTGGGAGTGAACGGGAAGAGGTTTGGGTCCATTGGGATTGTGTAGAGTGGGAGTGAATGGGAAGGGGATTGGGTTCATTGGGATTGTGTACAGTGGGAGTGACGGGAAGGGGATTGGGGAAATCGGGATACTGGAACTCGCTGCCTGACCTCTGACCTCTCTCTTTCTCTCTCTCTCTGATTGGCTCTCCAGCTCTTTGGGGCGCGCTCGGCGATCGTCCGCCTCTTCAGCGCCGAGGACCAGCAGCTGTGGGGGACCGCCAGCGAGGAGTTGATGTCGGACGAGGAGGACAGCCCCTTGGAGCCGGGGGTGTGGGTGGCCCGCAGCCCTCGCTTCCGCCCCCCCGACCTCAGCGACCTCTGCCGCCGGCTAGACGCCAACTCCAAACACGGGCTGCGGCCCAACCGGGTCTCCGGCCCCCCCTCCGACCGCCTGCCCTCCTCCGCCACTGAGCTGGGCCTCTTCCCCACTCCCCCCCCTCCTCCTCCCCCTCCCCGTCTGCTCTGCCACCCCCTGGGGGAAGGGCAAGACCTGCAGCCTCACCCCTTCGTGGAGGTCAAGGTGGAGAAGGATGATTGAAGAGGGAGGGGGTGGTTTGACGCTCACCCCATGTCCCCCGCCCCCCGCCGCCAGTACAGAGACAGGAGAAACTAATACCATTGCAATCGGACCAGCCCCCCCCTGCCCGCTCCCCCCTCATAGAAACCCTACAGTACAGAAAGAGGCCATTCGGCCCATCAAGTCTGCACCGACCACAATCCCACCCAGGCCCTACCCCCATATATTTACCCACTAATCCCTCTAACCTAAGCATCTCAGGACTCTAAGGGGCAATTTTTAACCTGGCCAATCCACCTAACCTGCACATCTTTGGACTGTGGGAGGAAACCGGAGCACCCGGAGGAAACCCACGCAGACACGAGGAGAATGTGCAAACTCCACACAGACAGTGACCCGAGCCGGGAATCGAACCCGGGACCCTGGAGCTGTGAAGTAGCAGTGCTAATCACTGTGCTATGCCGCCCAGGAAACCCTCGTTCGGGTTTGCACAGTGGGGCGCTGACCCTCCCACAGTGCGGCGCTTCCTCAGCACTGACCCTCCCACAGTGCGGCGCTCCCTCAGCACTGACCCTCCCACAGTGCGGCGCTCCCTCAGCACCGACCCTCCCACAGTGCGGCGCTCCCTCAGCACTGACCCTCCCACAGTGCGGCGCTCCCTCAGCACTGACCCTCCCACAGTGCGGCGCTCCCTCAGCACTGACCCTCCCCACAGTGCGGCGCTCCCTCAGCACTGACCCTCCCCACAGTGCGGCACTCCCTCAGCACCGACCCTCCCCACAGTGCGGCGCTCCCTCAGCACTGACCCTCCCCACAGTGCGGCGCTCCCTCAGCACTGACCCTCCCCACAGTGCGGCGCTCCCTCAGCACTGACCCTCCCACAGTGCGGCGCTCCCTCAGCACTGACCCCCCCACAGTGCGGAGCTCCCTCAGCACTGACCCTCCCCACAGTGCGGCACTCCCTCAGCACTGACCCTCCCCACAGTGCGGCGCTCCCTCAGCACTGACCCTCCCGCAGTGCGGCGCTCCCTCAGCACTGACCCTCCCCACAGTGCGGCGCTCCCTCAGCACTGACCCTCCCACAGTGCGGCGCTCCCTCAGCACTGACCCTCCCACAGTGCGGCGCTCCCTCAGCACTGACCCTCCCACAGTGCGGCGCTCCCTCAGCACTGACCCTCCCACAGTGCGGCGCTCCCTCAGCACTGACCCTCCCACAGTGCGACGCTCCCTCAGCACTGACCCTCCCACAGTGCGGCGCTCCCTCAGCACCGACCCTCCCACAGTGCGGCGCTCCCTCAGCACTGACCCTCCCACAGTGCGGCGCTCCCTCAGCACTGACCCTCCCACAGTGCGGCGCTCCCTCAGCACTGACCCTCCCACAGTGCGGCGCTCCCTCAGCACTGACCCTCCCACAGTGCGGCGCTCCCTCAGCACTGATCCTCCCATAGTGCGGCGCTCCCTCAGCACTGACCCTCCCACAGTGCGGCGCTCCCTCAATATTAGCCTCAGTGTTCTGCACTCAGATTGTGATGTGAGCTGCCCACAGACAGTGGGATCCTTCTGTGTACTTTCTGTCAATTCCAGAGCTGTGGGTCTTTGCGGGGCGGGGTGGGGAGGGGGGGGGCTGCTATAAATGGGGAGAAATAAAGCAAAGTTTATGGAATTGAAATCTCCCATTCTTATCTCAGAATCTGTCCCCCCTCCCCCCATCTTGTCCCACTCTCCTCCTCTCTCTCCCATCCTCATCCTCCCTTCTCCATCCCTCTTTCCTTCCACCTTCCACCTCAGCCGTTCAGTCTCACAAGATGCAGGAGCAGCACCAATGCAGCAGGAATGCAGAGGAGGCGACGGTGCAGCACCCATGCAAACAGCCATTTGTAACGTGGAGGGCGCCACCAATGCAAGGAGTACTGCAGCGCCAATGCAGCAGCCCTCCTGTGCCAGTCGCTGGGCACGGCAGGAATGCAGCCGCACCGATGCAGCAGGACGGTGCCAATAACTGTGAGCAGTGGCGGCAGCGGCACCAATGCAGTAGCAACGTAGCAGCACCGATGCAGCATCTGTCTGCCAGTCAATGGCTGCAGCAGCACACATGAACCAGGCCACACTATGCAGCACCACCAATGCAGATAGAATGCAGCAGCACCAATGCAGCAAAAAAAAACTTGCAATGCAGCCGGGGAAGCAGCACCACCAAAGCAGCAGCCCTGCAGCGGTCACCGGTTGCAGCAGCAGCAATCCCGTGCCATTTACTGGGTGCAACAGCACTAATGCAGCACCCCATGTGATCCAGCACCAATGCAGCAGCACCAATGCAGCAAAACGCAGTGGCAATGCATCACTAGTGCAGCCGCAGCACTAGTGCAGCCACTGCACAGCAACACCAATGCAGCTAAACGCGAAATGCAGCAGCACCAATGCAGCGGCCATGCGTCGGTCACTGGGAGCAGCACCGCCAATGCAGTTGGAATGCAGCAGCACCAACGCTGCAGCAGTGCAGAGAAAACAGGTTATGCCGCAGCACCAATTGCAGTAGGGGAGATCAGCAGCACTAATGCAGCAGCCCTGTGCCGATCATTGCGAATAGCACTACCAATGCAGTTGGAATGCAGCAGCGCCAATCCAGCAGCCCCAATGCAACAGGGAAAGCACCAGCACCAATACAGCACTCCTTTGTGAACCAGCACCAATGCAGGGAGGAGGAATGCCGCAGCACCAAATGCAGCCGCAGCAATGCAGCACCGATGCATCTAAACTCTCCAAATGCTGCAGCATCAAACGCAGCACCACTGATGCAGCAGCCTGTGCCACTCACTGGTAGCACCACCAATGCAGCGCTAACGCAGCAGCAATGCAGCAAAACCTTGCAATGCAGCAGCACTAATTCAGACGGGTAAGCAGCAGCTCCAATGCAGCAGCCCTGTACCCGCCATTGGGAACAGCACCAACATTGCAGTTGGAATGCAGCAGCACCAATGCAGTAGCTACAATGCTGCTGCAGCAATGCAGCAGCCTTGCGTCAGTCACTGAAATGCGAAAGGAGTAGCACCATTGCTGCAATCCTGTGCTGGTCACTGGGACTAGCACCACCAATGCAGTTGGCATGCAGCAGCAATGCAGCACCACAAATGCAGCAGCACGAACGCAACCGCAATGCAGCGGCCCTGTACCAGTCACTGGCTGCAGAAGCACCAATGCAGTTGGAATGCAGCAGCAATGCAGCATCCCTGTACCAGTCACTGGTTACAGCAGCGCCAATGCAGCACCCCTTTGTGATCCATCACCAATGCAGCAGGAGAAACGAAGCAGCACCAATGCATCAAGACACAGCACCAATGCAGCAGCATCAATTCGGCACATGCAACAGCAAAGCAGCACAAATGCAGCCGCCACAATGCCGCAGCACCGATGCAGCAAAATCTGGCCATGCAGCACCACCAATGCAGCACCCCGTTGTGATCCAGCACCAATTCCGCAGCTGTGCGGCAGTCACTGGGAGCAGCACCACCAATGCAGTTGGAGTACCAGCGCAGCAGCATCACCAATGAAGCGGCTCCAATGCATCACTAACACTGCAGCAATGCCGCAAAACAGGCAATGTAGCATTAGTGCAACAGCCACATACCAGTCACTGGCTGCAGCAGCACCCCTTTGTGATGCAGCACCAGGAGGAATGCAGGACAAATGCGGCAAGATGCAGCAGCACCAATGTTGCATTGCTACTGGAACGATGCATTGCTGCGGCACTGCTGCTCCATTGGTGCGACTGCAACAAGTGACTGGTACAGGCCTGCTACATTGCTGTTTCATTGGAGCTGCTGCATTGGTGGTGGTGCTCCCAGTGACTGGCACAGAGCTGCTGTATTGGTGCTGTTGCATTGCACGTTATTGCTTCTGCATTAGCGCTGCATTGATACTGCTGCATTGCTGCTCCATTGGTGGTGGTGGTGGTTCTCCCACTGACCGACACAGGGCTGCTGCATTGGTGCTGCAGCATTGGTAGATTTTAGCTGCATTGGTGCTGCTGCATTGCTCCTGCTGCACTGCTGGTGCATTTTGCTGCATTGGTGTTGCTGCATTCCTCCTGCTGCATTGGTGCTGGATCTCACAAGTGCTGAACTGGTGCGGCTGCATTCCTCCTGCTGCATTGCTGCTGCTGCATTGCAGCTGCATTCCAACTGCATTATAGATATAGATAGGCTGGAAATTTGGGCAAAGAAATAGCAGATGGAGTTCAATCCTGATAAATGCGAAGTGATGCATTTTGGTAGAACTAACATCGGGGGGAGCTATACCATAAATGGCAGAACCATAAAGGGTGTAGATACGCAGAGGGACCTGGGTGTGCAAGTCCACAGATCCTTGAAGGTGACGTCACAGGTGGAGAAGGTAGTGAATAAGGCATATGGCATGCTTGCCTTTATAGGACGGGGTATAGAGTATAAAAGTTGGGGTCTGATGTTGCGGTTGTATAGAACGTTGGTTCGGCCGCATTTGGAATACTGCGTCCAGTTCTGGTCGCCGCACTACCAGAAGGACGTGGAGGCTTTAGAGAGTGCAGAGAAGGTTTACCAGGATGTTGCCTGGTATGGAAGGGCTTAGTTATGAGGAGAGATTGGGTAAACTGGGGTTGTTCTCCCTGGAAAGACGGAGGATGAGGGGTGACCTAATAGAAAGGCATAGATAGGGTGAACGGTGCGAAGCTTTTCCCCAGGTCGGTGGTGGCGTTCACGAGGGGTCATAGGTTCAAGGTGAAGGGGGGGAGGTTTAACACGGATATCAGAAGGACGTATTTTACACAGAGGGTGGTGGGGGCCTGGAATGCGCTGCCGGGCAAGGTGGTGGAGGCGGACACACTGGGAACGTTTAAGACTTATCTAGATAGCCATATGAACGGAGTGGGAATGGAGGGATACAAAAGAATGGTCTAGTTTGGACCAGGGAGTGGCACGGGCTTGGAGGGCCGAAGGGCCTGTTCCTGTGCTGTATTGTTTTTTGCATTGGTGGTGCTACTCCCTACTCCCTGCTGCATTTGGAGAGTTTGGCTGCATTGGTGCCGCTGTGCTGCGATTGCATTGGTGCTGCTGCAACCACTGACTGGCGCAGGGCTGCTGCGTGGTGTTGCACTGGTGCTGCCGCATTGGTGCTGCTGCATTCCAACTGCATTGGTGGTGCTGCTCCCAATGACCAGCACAGGGCTGCTGCATTGGTGGTGTTGCTTCCCCTGCTGTGTTGGTGCTGCTGCATTTCAAGATTTTGCTGCATTGGTGCTGTGGCGCTGCTGTGGCTGCATCGGTGCTGCATTGCTTCTGCTGCCCTCCTGCTGCATTGGTGCTGGATCACAGAGTGTTGCTGCTGCATCCAGTGACTGGCACAGGAATGCTGCATTGCTGCTGCTCTGATGCTGCTGCAGCCAGCGACCCTTGCTGCTGCATTGGCACTGCATTGGTGCCGCTGAATCGCTGCTGCATTGGTGGTGCTCCCGGGGCCTGGCACATGGCATGTGTGCTGCTGCATTGCTGCTACATTGTGACTGGCACAGGGCTGCTGCCTTGTTGCTTCAGCATTGTTGCTGCTGCATTGGTGCTGCTGCTTTCCAACTCCATTGGTGGTGCTGCTCCCAATGCCCGGCACAGGGCTGCTGCATTGGTGCTACTACATCTGTAGTGTTTAGCTGCATTGGTGCAGCCGCACTGGCTGCTGATGCCATGCTAGCTTTTGCAGCTGTGGTGCGGCTGCATCGTTGCATCATTCCAAATGCATTGGTGGTGCTGCTCCCAGTGACCGGCACAGGGCTGCTGCATTGCTGGTGCTGCTTTCCACTGCTGCATTGGGTTATTTTAGCTGCATTGGTGCTGCTGTGCTGCGGCTGCATTGGTGTTGCATTCTTCCTGCTGCATTTGGTGCTGGATCACAAAAGGGTGCTGCAGTGGTGCGCTGCACCAAATGACCGACACAGGAATGTGGCTTTGCTACTGGAATGTTGCACTGCTGCGGCATTGGTGCTGCTACTATAAATGACTGGTACAGGCCTCCTGCATTGCTGCTGCTGCATTGGTCGTGGTGCTCCTAGTGACCGGCACAGGGTTGCTGCTCTCCACTGCTCCTGCATTGGGAGGGTTTTGCTGCATTGGTGCTCCTGCATTGCTGTGGCATCATTCCAAATGTATTGACGGTGCTGCTCCCAGTGATCGGCACCGGGCTGCTGCATTGGTACTGCTGCTTTCCGCTGCCGCATTGGGATACTTTTGCTGCATTGGTGCTGCATTGTTGCTGCGTTTTGCTGCATTGGTGCTGCTGCGTTCCTCCTGCTGCAATAGTGCTGGATCACAATGGGGTGCTGCATTATTGCTGCTGAACACAGTGACTGACACACGCATGCTCCATTGCTTCGGCATAGCTGCTGCATTGGTGCCACTGGAAACAGTGACTTGTACAGGGCTACTGCATTGGTGCTACTGCTTCCCTGCTGCATTGGTGCGGCTGCATTACATGGCTTTGCTGCATTGCTGCTGCATTCCAACTGCATTGGTGGTGCTCCCAGTGACTGGCACATGACATTGGTGTTGCTGCCTCCCCTGCTGCATTGGTGCGGTTGCATCGCAAATGTTTGTTGCATTGGTGCTGCTGCATCGTCGCTGTATTGGTGCTGCAATGCTGATGGGTTTTGCTGCATTGGTGCCGCTGAATTCCTCCCGCTGCGTTGGTGCTGGATCACAAATGGTTACTGCATTGGTGCTGCTACACCCAGTGACTGGCACAGGGCTGCTGCATTTCTGCTGCTGCATTCCAACTGCATTAGTTCTTGTGCTCCCAGTGACTGGCACAGGGCTGCTGCATTGGTGCTACTGCTGACCCTTCTGCATTGGTGCTGCTGCATTCCACGGTTTCACTGCATTGATCTGGCTACTTTCCCCAGCTGCATTAGCGCTGCTGCATTTGGAGAGTTTTGCTGCATTGGTGCTGTTGCGTTATTGCTGTTGGATCACAAAGGGTGCTGCATTGGTGCTGCTACACACAGTGACTGGCACATGCATGCTGCAATTCTTCTGTTCAGCTGCTGCATTGGTGCTGCTGCATTCCAACTGCATTGGTTATGCTGCTACCAGAGACTGGCACCGGGCTGCTGCATTGGTGCTACTGCTGTCCCTTCTGCATTGGTGCTGCTGCATTCAACGGTTTCGCTGCATTGGTGCTGCAATGCTGTTGTGTTCCTGACACTGCATTTGGTGCTGCTGCATTCCTCCTGCTGCACTTGGAGTGTTACAAAGGGCTGCTGCAATGGTGCATTTGCATGGGCGTTGCTACCAGTGATTGGCACAGGGTTGTTGCATTGGTGCAGATGCATGCAGTCACTGGCACAGGGCAGCTGCATTGGTGGTGGTGCTGCTGCGTTCCTGCCACTCCACGACTCGGCCGCCATCCAGCGCCCATCGGCTGTATCACGCTGGGGCATTGAATGGGGAGGGTGGCCAGCTGGAGCTCCCGGGCACCGCTGGGCAACTCGGCACCTTCCCTCCCAACACCCTCACCCACCCCAATCTGAAACCCCACGCCCGGGGAAGGCACCTCCAACCCGGCCAAGCACGGCAGATTTAACCCCCCAGCTTAACCCCATCACCGACCCCAATCTGAAATCTCATGCCCGGGGAAGGCACCCTCGGGGCGAAGGATGAGAGGTGACCTGATAGAGGTGTATAAGATGTTGAGAGGTATTGATAGAGTGGATTCTCAGAGGCTTTTACCCAGGGCTGAAATGGTTGCCACAAGAGGTCACAGGTTTAAGGTGCTGGGGAGTAGGTACAGAGATGTTAGGGGTAAGTTTTTCACTCAGAGGGTGGTGGGTGCGTGGAATCGGCTGCCGGTAGTGGTGGTGGAGGCGGATTCGATAGGGTCTTTTAAGAGACTTTTGGATAGGTTCATGGAAGTTAGTAAGATCGAGGGTTATAGATGAGCCTAGTAGGTAGGGACATGTTCGGCGCAACTTGTGGGCCGAAGGGCCTGTTTGTGCTGTAGCTTTTCTATGTTCTAACCCAGGCAAATTTACCCCTCCCCCCCCTTGCTCCACCCACCATGAACCCAGGGACTCGAAACTGAATATTCACGATGACCAAGGCGCTCCTCCTGGCCGCCACACCTTCACATTTCACCGTAAGGTGAAAATCAAGCCCGTCCCCACTCAGCCAGCCCCACCAGCCAGCCCCGCCCCCAGTCAGCCAGCCCCGCCCCCAGTCAGCCAGCCCCGCCCCCCCCAGTCAGCCAGCCATGCCCCCAGTCAGCCAGCCACGCCCCCAATCGCTCCCCCCCCCCCCCCCCCACAGTCATCCAGCCCCGCCACCCCCCCAGCCATACCTCCACTCATTGAAGCCCCAATCGCAGCCGCCAGGACAACTCATTAACCAATTTTTTTCTTTTGGTTGTGGAAATCATGAATCAATTGTTCCTCATCCTCTGGCCGGAACACACTGTGCTGAGCTCTGCTGGCCGATTAGTGGAGTAAACACAGTAAGAGTTTTAACAGCAGCAGGTTAAAGTCCAACAGGTTTATTTGGTAGCAAATGCCATTAGCTTTCGGCGCGCTGCTCCTTCGTCAGATGGAGTGGAAATCTAGGAGTGGACAACCTGACTTTCTCTCCCGCCCTCACCTTAAACCTACGCCCTCTAGTTTTAGACTCCCCGACCTTTGGGAAAAGATGTTGACTATCTAGCTGATCTGTGCCCCTCAGTATTTCATAGACCTCTACAAGGTCCACAGATGCCCACAGAAGGCAAAGAGTGGTTGGAGATGGGTCTTTTTCAGCGTGGAGGTCGGTCACCAGTGGAGTGCCCCAGGGATCTGTTCTGGGACCCTCGCTCTTTGTGATTTTTATAAATGACCCTGGATGAGGAAGTGGAAGGATGGGTTGGCAAGTTTGCTGATGACACAAAGGTTGGTGGTGTTGTGGATAGTGTAGAGGGATGTCAGCAGTTGCAGCGAGACATAGATAGGATGCAAGACTGGGCGGAGAAGTGGCAGATGGACTTCAACCCAGATAAGTGTGTGGTGGTTCATTTTGCCAGGCCGAATAGGATGAAAGAATATAATATTAAGGGTAAGACGCTTGGCAGCGTGGAAGATCAGAAGGATCTTGGGGTCCGGGTTCATAGGACGCTCAAAGCAGCGTCGCAGGTAGAGGCTGTGGTTAAGAAGGCGTATGGAATACTGGCCTTCATCAATAGAGGAATTGAGTTTAGAAATCGGGAGATAATGCTGCAGCTGTATAGGACCCTGGTCAGACCCCACCTGGAGTACTGTGCCCAGTTCTGGTCGCCTTATTACAGAAAGGATGTGGGAGCCATAGAAAGGGTGCAGAGGAGATTTACAAGGATGTTGCCTGGATTGGGTGGCATGCCTTATGAGGATAGGTTGAGAGAGCTCGGTCTTTTCTCCTTGGAGAAGCGAAGGATGAGAGGTGACCTGATAGAGGTGTATAAGATGTTGAGAGGTATTGATAGAGTGGATTCTCAGAGGCTTTTACCCAGGGCTGAAATGGTTGCCACGAGAGGTCACAGGTTTAGGGTGCTGGGGAGTAGGTACAGAGGAGATGTTAGGGGGAAGTTTTTCACTCAGAGGGTGGTGGGTGCGTGGAATCGGCTGCCGGTAGTGGTGGTGGAGGCGAACTCAATAGGGTCTTTTAAGAGACTTTTGGATACGTTCATGGAAGTTAGTTTGAGGGTTATAGGTGTAAGCCGAGTAGGTCGGGACATGTTCGGCACAACCTGTGGGCCTGTTTGTGCTGTAGTTTTTCTATGTTCTAAGGTCACCCCTCAGCCTCCTACACTCCAGGGAAAAAAGTCCCAGTCTACCCAGCCTCTCCTTATAAGTCAAACCACCAAGTCCCGGTAGCATCCGAGTAAATCTTTTCTGCACTCTTTCTAGTTTAATAATATCCTTTCTATAATAGGGTGACCAGAACTGTACACAGTGTTCCAAGTGTGGCCTTACCAATGTCTTGTACAACTTCAACAAGACGTCCCAACTCCTGTATTCAATGTTCTGACCGATGAAACCAAGCATGCCGAATGCCTTCTTCACCACTCTGTCCACCTGTGACTCCACTTTCAAGGAGCTATGAACCTGTACCCCGAGATCTCTTTGTTCTGTAACTCTCCCCAACGCCCTACCATTAACTGAGTAAGTCCTGCCCTGGTTCGATCGACCAAAATGCATCACCTCGCATTTGTCTAAATTAAACAACTTCTCATGTTGAACTCCCTGTATTCAATGTTCCGACCAATGAAACCAAGCATGCCGAATGCCTTCTTCACCTTGTGCTTGTGGGATGTTGCTGTGTAAATTGCTGCTGTATTTCCCACCTCACAGCTGTAACATCATTCACCCTCCGGCAGGTTCGGACTTGGAGAACCTAGTTTGCCGTCACCACCAGAATCACCCCAAGAGCGAAAGGTATTGTGGGGAGAAGGAATTGAAATGGTATAGATTTTAAAATCTGTAAGGACTGTTGCCGTTAGAAAAGTGGGGATTAGCTCAGAGCGCTGGATCTTTTTGCAACAATTTTTAAAAATAGTTAACTGTGAAGTTATTCCCGTGTTGAAGTGTAATTTATTTATTTTAATTAAACATTTCTTTGAATATAAAATCATCACAATTGTTCAGAGACGACGTTTCCTGATTTCGGAACAGCTCCTCATAATCTACAAATTGCAACAACTGTTTAGGCTGCTGATTCCAGCTTCTCTTCAGGATTTGAGTCCCCACCATCAACCTGGTCATCGTGAGGGGCTCCGGGGGCAGGGGTCTCCCTGGGGTCAGCCGGGAGCCAATTCGATCCTCTTCTCCAGATAGCAGATGTCGATCTGTGACAGGCGGGACAGGAATCCCAGGGATACAGGCTCCGTGCCCACCAGCTGGAAGCCCATCCTCTGGTACAGGCGCAGGGCGGGCTGCTGGACGCTGGTGGTGGCGAGGGCACAGAGGCGGAAGCCCCCGTCCCGGGCGAAGTCCAGGACCACCTGGGTCAGCCCGCGGGCCAGTCCCCGCCCGCGGCAGCGAGGGTCCACGGAGAGGCGGTACAGGTGGCAGGCGGTGGGCCTGTCTGCGGGCTCTGCCTTGGCCGCCACGATCCCCGCCAGGCGGCCCCCCCCTCTGCCCCCGGTCACCGCGCCCCCCTCCTCCTCTTCTGCCACCCAGAAACAGCAGCCCGGCGCACTCAGGTAGTGCCGCGCGATGTCCGCCATGTCCCCCTTCAGGGTCTCCCTCACGTAACCGGTGAAGGGCCCCCGGCACGCCAGGTAGACGAGGGCCAGGAGCGCCAGGAAGGCGGTGGCAGTGCAGACCGGAGAGGCCGTGAGGGCGTGGACTGCCCCGCAGGCGGCCAGAAGTAGGCCAAAGTTGGAGGGCACCATGATGGCACTTCGGAACGCCGGCCAGGCCAATCCGGTTAACCCCCCGGCTAAGATTCTCCGCGCCTCGTCCCGGTCCTCCGGGCGGTACCGGCGGATCACGAAGCCGGGGATTCTGACCATCTCCTCCCGGACCCGGTCCTCGTCACCAGTAATGTGCTCCATCATTTTGCACTCAGGCTGAGGGAGGAAACACAGAGAGGGGTGGGGGGGGAGGGCAGGATAGGGGCGGGTGTGGGAGAGTGAGTAGGTGGGTGGAGGCGGAGGAAGAGCCGGGGGGGGGGGAAATGAGTACAAAATTAGCACAGAAAGACTTCACAAACATGTTTCTCAATGAAACAAAAATCCGCACTGTGGGAGGGTGGGTTCTGAGGGAGCGCCGCACTGTGGGAGGGTCAGTGCTGAGGGAGCGCCGCACTGTGGGAGGGTTGGTGCTGAGGGAGCGCCGCACTGTGGGAGGGTCAGTGCTGAGGGAGCGCCGCACTGTGGGAGGGTCAGTGCTGAGGGAGCGCCGCACTGTGGGAGGGTCAGTGCTGAGGGAGCGCCGCACTGTGGGAAGGTCAGTGCTGAGGGAGCGCCGCACTGTGGGAGGGTCAGTGCTGAGGGAGCGCCGCACTGTGGGAGGGTCAGTGCTGAGGGAGCGCCGCACTGTGGGAGGGTCGGTGCTGAGGGACGATGCTTACCTCTGATCACAGTGCTTTTTATCACTGGGAATCCAGTGTCGCTCTCCCACTTCCTGCTTCGAGTCAATTCGCTCCTGGACTCTGACCCTCTGAAAGCAAGTCCAAATCCCCAGAGCCTCCTCAACGCGGTCAGTTGAAATAATGGATGCAAAGATCATTGACACAGAGAGAGAGAGACAGGCCATTCGCCCCTCAACGCACAATTCTCCCTGCTGTTAGACTGGGAGACCTTGAAATATAAACCAGCCGTGTCATGGAACTTGATCCGAAACAGTGTCAAGAGAGAGAGAGAGACAGGGAGAGAGGGAGGGACGGAGAGAGAGGGAGGGACGGAAAGAGCGAGGGAGGGACGGAGAGAGCGAGGGAGGGACGGAGAGAGGGAGGGACGGAGAGAGAGAGGGAGGGACGGAGAGAGAGAGGGAGGGACGGAGAGAGGGAGGGACGGAGAGAGAGAGGGAGGGACAGAGAGAGAGGGAGGGACGGAGAGAGAGAGGGAGGGACGGAGAGAGAGAGTGAAGGACTGAGAGAGAGAGGGAGGGACGGAGAGAGAGAGGGAGGGACGGAGAGAGTGAGAGGGAGGGACGGAGAGAGGGAGGGACGGAGAGAGGGAGGGACGGAGAGAGGGAGGGACGGAGAGAGGGAGGGACGGAGGGAGAGAGGGAGGGACGGAGAGAGGGAGGGAGGGACGGAGAGAGGGAGGGAGGGACAGAGAGAGAGGGAGGGACGGAGAGAGAGAGAGGGAGGGACGGAGAGAGAGAGAGGGAGGGACGGAGAAAGAGAGAGAGGGAGGGACGGAGAGAGCGAGGGAGGGACGGAGAGAGCGAGGGAGGGACGGAGAGAGCGAGGGAGGGACGGAGAGAGAGAGGGAGGGACGGAGAGAGAGAGGGAGGGACGGAGAGAGGGAGGGACGGAGAGAGAGAGGGAGGGACAGAGAGAGAGGGAGGGACGGAGAGAGAGAGAGAGGGACAGAGAGAGAGAGAGACAGAACAGAGGGAGACCGAGATGGCAGAACCCTGAAGAGTATTGATAGGCAGAGGGATCTGGGTGTACAGGTACACAGGTCACTGAAAGTGGCAACGCAGGTGGAGAAGGTAGTCAAGAAGGCATACGGCATGCTTGCCTTCATCGGCCGGGGCATTGAGTTTAAAAATTGGCAAGTCGTGTTGCAGCTTTATAGAACCTTAGTTAGGCCGCACTTGGAATATAGTGTTCAATTCTGGTCGCCGCACTACCAGAAGGATGTGGAGGCTTTGGAGAGGGTACAGAAAAGATTTACCAGGATGTTGCCTGGTATGGAGGGCATTAGCTATGAGGAGAGGTTGGAGAAACTTGGTTTGTTCTCACTGGAGCGACGGAGGTTGAGGGGAGACCTGATAGAAGTCTACAAGATTATGAGGGGCATGGACAGAGTGGATAGTCAGAAGCTTTTTCCCCCAGGGTGGAAGAGTCAATTACTAGGGGGGCACAGGTTTAAGGTGCGAGGGGCAAGGTTTAAAGGAGATGTACGAGGCAAGTTTTTTACACAGAGGGTGGTGGGTGCCTGGAACTCGCTGCCGGGGGAGGGAGTGGAAGCGGATACGGTAGTGAGTTTTAAGGGGCGTCTGGACAAATACATGAATAGGATGGGAATAGAGGGATACGGTCCCCGGAAGGGGAGGGGGTTTTAGTTCAGTTGGGGCAGCATGGTCGGTGCAGGCTTGGAGGGGCCGAAGGGCCTGTTCCTGTGCTGTAATTTTCTTTGTTCTTTATGGGCGTCCCCGGCTGGTCCAGCATTTATTCCCCATCCCTAGTTGCCCTTGGAGGGCAGTTGAGAGTCAACCACATTGCTGTGGCTCTGGAGTCACATGTAGGCCAGACCGGGGTAAGGACGGCAGATTTCCTTCCCTAAAGGGAACCAGATGGGTTTCTCCGACAATGGGTCATCAGTAGATTCTTAATCCCAGATATTTTTAAATTGAATTCAAATTCCACCATCTGCCGCGGGCGGGATTCGAACCCGGGACCCCCCCAGAACATTAGCTGAGTTTCTGGATCGATAGTCTGGCGATAATACCACTAGGCCGCGATCTTCCCTCGGCGGCAGGTATATGGGGGGCTGATGTTGGCACAGTGGTTAGCACTGCTGCCTCACAGCGCCAGGGACCCGGGTTCGATTCCCGGCTTGGGTCACTGTCTGTGTGGAGTTTGCACATTCTCCTCGTGTCTGCGTGGGTTTCCTCCGGGTACTCCGGTTTCCTCCCACAGTCCGAAAGATGTGCGGGTTAAGGGGATTGGCCATGCTAAATTCTTTCTCTACTTTCTCAGGAGACTAAGGAAATTTGTCATGTCAGCTACGACTCTCAACAACTTTTACAGATGCCACATAGAAAGCATTCTTTCTGGTTGTACCACAGCTCGGTCTGGGGCTCCTGCTCTGCCCAAGACCGCAAGGAACTACAAAAGGGTCGTGAATGTAGCCCAATCCATCACGCAAACCAGCCTCCCATCCATTGACTCTGTCTACACTTCCCGCTGCCTCGGGGAAAAGCAGCCGGCATAATTAAGGACCCCCCCCCACACACCCCGGACATTCTCTCTTCCACCTTCTTCCGTCGGGAAAAAGATACAAAAGTCTGAGGTCACGTACCGACCGACTCAAGAACAGCTTCTTCCCTGCTGCTGTCAGACTTTTGAATGGACCGACCTCGCATTGAGTTGATCTTTCTCTACACCCTAGCTATGACTGTAACACTACATTCTGCACCCTCTCCTTTCCTTCTCTATGAACGGTATGCTTTGTCTGTACAGCGCGCAAGAAACAATACTTTTCACTGTATGCTGATATATGCGACAATAATAAATCAAATCATTCCCTCCTCTCCCTCCCTCATCTCTCAATCCCTCCTCTCCCTCATTCCCTACCTCCCCACTCAACCCCTCCCTTCCTCACTCCTCCCTCCCTCCACTGCCCCAGTCCCTCCCCTCTCCCATTCCCTGCCTCCCTCTTCCCTTCCCACTCACTCAATCCCTCATCCCACATATCCCCTCCTCCCCCCTCCCCATCCCCCATATCCCGTGGTGAAGAAGGCATATGGCATGCTTGCCTTTATAGGACGGGGTATAGAGTATAAAAGCTGGAGTCTGATGTTGCAGTTGTATAGAACGCTGGTTCGGCCACATTTGGAATACTGCGTCCAGTTCTGGTCGCCACACTACCAGAAGGACGTGGAGGCTTTGGAGAGAGTGCAGAGGAGGTTTACCAGGATGTTGCCTGGTATGGAGGGTCTTAGCTATGAGGAGAGATTGGGTAAACTGGGCTTGTTCTCCCTGGAAAGACGGAGGATGAGGGGAGACTTAATAGAGGTGTATAAAATTATGAAAGGCATAGATAGGGTGAACGGTGGGAAGCTTTTCCCCAGGTCGGTGGTGACGTTCACGAGGGGTCATAGGTTCAAGGTGAAGGGGGGGAGGTTTAACACAGATATCAGACGGACATATTTTACACAGAGGGTCGTGGGGGCCTGGAATGCGCTGCCGGGCAAGGTGGTGGAGGCGGACACACTGGGAACGTTTAAGACTTATCTAGATAGTCACATGGACGGAGTGGGAATGGAGGGATACAAAAGAATGGTCTAGTTTGGACCAGGGAGCGGCACGGGCTTGGAGGGCCGAAGGGCCTGTTCTCGTGCTGTATTGTTCTTTATCCCCCTCCCCCCATTCCCCATATCTCCCGTCCCCAATATCTGCCCTCTGCCCTATCCCCCCATTCCCCATATCCCCCCATTCCCCATATCTCCCGTCCCCAATATCTGCCCTCTGCCCTATCCCCCCATTCCCCATATCCCCCCATTCCCCATAACTCCCCTCCCCAATATTTGCCCGCTGCCATATCCCCCCTCCCCGTCCCCATATCCCTCCATTCCCAATATCTCCCCTCCTCATATCCCCCCATTCCCCATATCTGCCCTCCCCCCCATATCCACTCTCCCCCCATAACCCCCTCCCCTCACATCCCCCCTCCCCATATCCCCCCTCCCCCATATCCCCCATATCCCCCCTCCCCATATCCCCCCTCCCCCATATCCCCCCTCCCCCATATCCCCCCTCCCCCCCATATCCCCCCTCCCCCATATCCCCCCCCTCCCCCATATCCCCCCCCTCCCCCATATCCCCCCATATCCCCCCCCTCCCCCATATCCCCCCATATCCCCCCCTCCCCCATATCCCCCCATATCCCCCCCCTCCCCCATATCCCCCCATATCCCCTCCCTCCCCCATATCCCCCCCCCA
>NW_027593491.1:0-10000 GCF_964213995.1 Mustelus asterias
GAACCCTATAGAGAGAGAGAGGGGGGACCCTATAGAGAGAGAGAGGGGGACCCTATAGAGAGAGAGAGAGGGGGACCCTATAGCGAGAGAGGAGGGGGGACCCTATAGAGAGAGAGAGGGGGGACCCTATAGAGAGAGAGAGAGAGGGGACCCTATAGAGAGAGAGAGGGGGACCCTATAGAGAGAGAGAGGGGGACCCTATAGAGAGAGAGAGGGGGACCCTACAGAGAGAGAGAGGGGGACCCTACAGAGAAAGAGAGGGGGACCCTACAGAGAAAGAGAGGGGGACCCTACAGAGAGAGAGGGGGACCCTACAGAGAGAGAGGGGGACCCTACAGAGAGAGAGGGGGACCCTATAGAGAGAGAGAGGGGGACCCTATAGAGAGAGAGAGGGGGACCTATAGAGAGAGAGAGGGGGACCCTACAGAGAGAGAGAGGGGACCCTACAGAGAAAGAGAGGGGGACCCTACAGAGAAAGAGAGGGGGACCCTACAGAGAGAGAGGGGGACCCTACAGAGAGAGAGGGGGACCCTACAGAGAGAGAGGGGACCCTACAGAGAGAGAGAGGGATCCTACAGGGAGAGAGAGGGGATCCTACAGGGAGAGAGAGGGGGGGGGGCCTATAGAGAGAGAGAGGGGGACCCTATAGAGAGAGGGGGACCCTATAGAGAGAGAGGGGGGACCCTATAGGGAGAGAGGGGGGGCCCTATAGAGAGAGAGAGGGGGGCCCTATAGGGAGAGAGAGGGGGGCCCTATAGAGAGAGAGGGGGGGACCCTATAGAGAGAGAGAGGGGGCCCTATAGGGAGAGAGAGGGGGGCCCTATAGAGAGAGAGGGGGACGCTATAGAGAGAGAGAGGGGGGCCTATAGAGAGAGAGAGGGGGCCTATAGAGAGAGAGAGGGGGGGCCTATAGAGAGAGAGAGCGAGATCCTATAGAGAGAGAAGGGACCCTATAGAGAGAGAGAGGGGGACCCTGTAGAGAGAGAGGGATCCTGTAGTGGAGGTGCCGTGGTGGCACAGTGGTTAGCACTGCTGCCTCACAGCGCCAGGGTCTCGGGTTCAATTCCAGCCTCGGGTCACTGTCTGTGTGGAGTTTGCACGTTCTCCCGTGTCTGCGTGGGTTTCCTCCGGGTGCTCCGGTTTCCTCCCACACTCCAATGATATGCGCGTTAAGTGGATTGGCCGTGCTAAATTGCCCCTCAGTGTTTGGGGGACTAGCTAGGGTAAATAGGTCAGGTCAGGGGATAGGGCCTGGGTGGGATTGTGGTCGGTGTAGACTCGATGGGTCGAATGGCCTCCTACTGCGCTGTAGGGAATCTATGATTCTAGAGAGAGAGGGAGGGATCCTTTCGAGAGAGAGAGAGAGAGGGGGGATCCTTTCGAGAGAGGGAGGGAGGGAGGGATCCTTTCGAGAGAGAGAGAGGGGGGGATCCTTTCGAGAGAGAGAGGGAGGGATCCTTTCGAGAGAGAGAGGGGGGATCCTTTCGAGAGAGAGGGGGGATCCTTTCGAAAGAGAGAGGGAGTGATCCTTTCGAGAGAGAGAGGGGGGATCCTTTCAAGAGAGAGAGAGAGGGGGGATCTTTTCGAAAGAGAGAGGGAGGGATCCTTTCGAGAGAGAGAGGGGGGATCCTTTCGAGAGAGAGAGAGGGGGGGATCCTTTCGAAAGAGAGAGGGAGGGATCCTTTCGAGAGAGAGAGGGGGGATCCTTTCGAGAGAGAGAGAGGGAGGGATCCTTTCGAGAGACAGAGAGAGGGATCCTTT
Source organism: Mustelus asterias (assembly GCF_964213995.1). Classification (NCBI taxonomy): domain Eukaryota; kingdom Metazoa; phylum Chordata; class Chondrichthyes; order Carcharhiniformes; family Triakidae; genus Mustelus; species Mustelus asterias. The sequence goes on from NW_027593491.1 coordinate 1,762, forward strand.
CGAGAGAGAGAAAGGGAGGGATCCTACAGAGAAAGCGGGGAAGGTCGAGTAGATCCTATTGAGAGAGAGGGAGGGGTCCTGTAGAGAGGGAGCTCTTAAAGAAACCTCCCAAAGGCAGAGGGAGGGATTCCATAGGCAGAGCTTCTAATGATATATACCGGAGGGAGAGATGCTATTGAGATATACTGTGGAGAGAAATATCCAGCAGAAAAAGAGATATATTCTATCGAGATCCTATCGAGGCATCCGATAGGGAGAGAGGTCCAACACAGAGGGAGAGGAATCCTAAAGAGAGATATATCCGATATGTAGAGCAAGATCCTATCGGGAAGTATATAGATTGTGATCCTATAGAGGGAGATCCTACAGGGAGCTATATCCTGTATGAACAGAAATCATAGAGAGATACCCTATGTAGGGAGAGATATCCTTTAGAGCTTTAATATAGAGGGAGGTACCCTGGAGTGAAAGAGACCTGAGGTCCTACAGAGCCAGAGATACATCCTTTACAGATATCCTATAGAGAGAGAGATCCTATGGAGATATCCTATGGGGAGGGAATCCTATAGATATATATGTAATAGAGAGATGTATCCTATAGAGAGATATATCGTATACAAAGAGCAATCCTATATGCCTGATGTACATGTATCATTTTGATGTATCCTATAGAGATATCCTATATATCTTGAGAGAAGGGGGAGAGAGAAATCCCATAGAAAGAGATCCGATAAGAATATCCGATAGAGACCCTATGGGGAGAGAGAGCGGGATCCTCTTGAGATATCCAATAGGGAGAGATCCTACAGACTTACCGTATAGGGAGAAAGATCCAATAGAGATAGCCTATAGGGAGAAAGATCCAATATAGATAGCCTATAGGGAGAAAGACCCAATAGAGATAGCCTATAGGGAGAAAGATCCAATAGAAATAGCCTATAGGGAGAAAGATCCAATAGAGATAGCCTATAGGGAGAAAGATCCAATAGAAATAGCCTATAGGGAGAAAGATCCAATAGAGATAGCCTACAGGGAGAGAGTGTGATTTCCGATAGAGATTTGCTATATCGTTGACAGCTATCATCACCCACTTCCCCAGTACAACATCCAGAAAAAAACCAACACATGTCTGTTTACTTTTTATAGACACTCATTAAAACTTTTATCTGTTGCAGCCATGTGTGTCAAATGATCTTAATGTATCTGCAAAGTCATTGCAATTAGATTAATCTTTATATATGGCATTCATCTGCAATGTCGTCTTTATTCTGCTTCTCAATTACGATATGATGTTTGTGGGTTGCAATTAGGTGCAAGTCAATTTTTATGTGTGGCAACAATTATTTGTGAAATAACATTTGTGAGAGTGTGTGTGTGAGAGAGAGAGTTGTGTGCGAGAGTGTGTGTGATTGTGTGCGCACGTGTGAGAGATTGTGAGAGAGAGTGCGCGCGTGTGTGAGAGAGAGAGTTGTGTGCGAGAGTGTGTGTGTGAGAGTGTGTGTGTGATTGTGTGCGCACGTGTGAGAGATTGTGAGAGAGAGTGCGCGCGTGTGTGAGAGAGTGAGTGTGCGCATGTGAGAGAGTGAGTGTGCGCATGTGTGAGAGTGAATGTGCGCATGTGTGAGAGTGAGTGTGCGCGCGTGTGTGAGAGTGAGTGTGCGTGTGAGAGTGAGTGTGCGTGTGTGTGTGTGAGAGTGAGTGTGCGTGTGAGAGTGAGTGTGCGTGTGTGTGTGTGAGAGTGAGTGTGCGTGTGTGTGTGAGAGTGAGTGTGTGTGTGAGAGTGAGAGTGCGTGTGTGTGTGAGAGTGAGTGTGTGTGTGAGAGTGAGAGTGCGTGTGTGTGTGAGAGTGAGTGTGCGTGTGTGTGTGAAAGTGAGTGTGTGTGAGTGAGTGTGCGCGTGTGTGAGAGAGAGTGAGTGTGCGCGCGTGTGTGAGAGTGAGTGTGCGTGTGTGTGTGAGAGTGAGTGCGTGTGTGTGTGAGTGAGTGTGCGTGTGAGAGTGAATGTGCGTGTGTGTGTGAAAGTGAGTGTGCGTGTGTGTGTGAAAGTGAGTGTGCGTGTGTGTGTAAGAGTGAGTGTGCGCGTGTGTGTGTGAGAGTGAGTGTGCGCGCATGTGTGAGGGTGAATGTGCGCGCGTGTGAGAGAGTGAATGTGTGCGCATGTGTGAGAGTGAGTGTGTGCGTGTGTGTGAGAGAGTGAGTGCGCGCGTGTGTGAGAGAGTGAGTGCGCGCGTGTGTGAGAGAGTGAGTGCGCGCGTGTGTGAGAGAGTGAGTGCGCACGTGTGAGAGAGTGAGTGCGCGCGTGTGTGAGGGTGAATGTGCGCGCGTGTATGAGAGTGAGTGTGCGTGTGAGAGTGTGTGCCCACGTGTGTGAGTGAGTGTGCGTGTGAGAGTGAGTGTGCCCACGTGTGTGAGAGAGTGAGTGCGCGCGTGTGTGAGAGAGTGTGCGCGCGCATGTGTGAGGGTGAATGTGCGCGCGTGTGAGAGAGTGTGTGTGCATGCGTGTGAGAGAGTGAGTGCACGCGTGTGAGAGTGTGAGTGCACGCGTGTGAGAGAGAGAGTGTGCGCGCGTGTGAGAGAGTGAGTGTGCGCGCGTGTGAGAGAGTGTGTGCATGCGTGTGAGAGAGAGTGTGCGCGCGTGTGAGAGTGAGTGTGCGCGCGTGTGAGAGTGAGTGTGCACGCGTGTGAGAGAGAGTGTGCGCGCGTGTGAGAGAGAGTGTGCGCGCGTGTGAGAGAGTGAGTGTGCGCGCGTGTGAGAGAGTGAGTGTGCGCGCGTGTGAGAGAGTGAGTGTCCGCGCGTGTGAGAGAGTGAGTGTGCGCGCGTGTGAGAGAGTGAGTGTGCGCGCGTGTGAGAGAGTGAGTGTGCGCGCGTGTGAGAGAGTGAGTGTGCGCGCGTGTGAGAGAGTGAGTGTGCGCGCGTGTGAGTGAGTGTGTGCACGCATGTGTGAGAGAGTGAGTGTGCGCGCATGTGAGAGAGTGTGTGCGCGCGTGTGAGAGAGTGTGTGTGCGCGCGTGTGAGAGTGTGTGCGCACGCGTGTGAGAGAGTGTGTGTGCGCGCGCGCGTGTGAGAGAGTGAGTGTGCGCGCACGTGTGTGAGAGTGAGTGTGCGCGCGCGTGTGTGAGAGTGAGTGTGTGGGCGCGCGTGTGAGAGAGAGTGTGCGCGCGTGTGAGAGTGAGTGTGCGTGCGTGTGTGAGAGTGAGTGTGTGTGAGAGTGAGTGTGTGTGTGAGAGTGAGTGTGCGTGTGTGAGTGAGAGTGAGTGTGCGTGTGTGTGTGAGAGTGAGTGTGCGTGTGTGTGTGAGAGTGAGTGTGCGAGAGTGAGTGTGCGTGTGTGTGTGAGAGTGAGTGTGTGTGTGTGAGAGTGAGTGTGCGTGTGTGTGTGAAAGTGAGTGTGCGTGTGTGTGAGAGTGAGTGTGCGCGTGTGTGAGAGGGAGTGAGTGTGCGCGCGTGTGTGAGTGAGTGTGCGTGTGTGTGTGAGAGTGAGTGTGCGTGTGTGTGTGAGAGTGAGTGTGCGAGAGTGAGTGTGCGTGTGTGTGTGAGAGTGAGTGTGTGTGTGTGAGAGTGAGTGTGCGTGTGTGTGTGAAAGTGAGTGTGCGTGTGTGTGAGAGTGAGTGTGCGCGTGTGTGAGAGGGAGTGAGTGTGCGCGCGTGTGTGAGTGAGTGTGCGTGTGTGTGTGAGAGTGAGTGTGCGTGTGAGAGTGAGTGTGCGTGTGAGAGTGAGTGTGTGTGTGAGAGTGAGTGTGTGTGTGAAAGTGAGTGTGCGTGTGTGTGTAAGAGTGAGTGAGCGCGTGTGTGTGTGAGAGTGAGTGGGCGCGCATGTGTGAGGGTGAATGTGCGCGCGTGTGAGAGAGTGAATGTGTGCGCATGTGTGAGAGTGAGTGCGCGCGTGTGTGAGAGAGTGAGTGCACGCGTGTGTGAGAGAGTGAGTGCGCGCGTGTGTGAGAGAGTGAGTGCACGCGTGTGAGAGAGTGAGTGCGCGCGTGTGTGAGGGTGAATGTGCGCGCGTGTATGAGAGTGAGTGTGCGTGTGAGAGTGAGTGTGCCCACGTGTGTGAGAGTGAGTGTGCGTGTGAGAGTGAGTGTGCCCACGTGTGTGAGAGAGTGAGTGCGCGCGTGTGTGAGAGAGTGTGTGCGCGCATGTGTGAGGGTGAATGTGCGCGCGTGTGAGAGAGTGAGTGCACGCGTGTGAGAGAGTGAGTGCACGCGTGTGAGAGAGAGAGTGTGCGCGCGTGTGAGAGAGTGAGTGTGCGCGCGTGTGAGAGAGTGAGTGTGCAGGCGTGTGAGAGAGTGAGTGTGCGCGCGTGTGAGAGTGTGTGCGCGCGTGTGAGAGTGAGTGTGCACGCATGTGAGAGAGTGTGTGCATGCGTGTGAGAGAGTGAGTGTGCGTGCGTGTGAGAGAGTGAGTGTGCGCGCGTGTGAGAGTGTGTATGCGCGCGTGTGAGAGAGCGTGTGCGCGCGTGAGAGTGTGTGTGCACGCGTGTGAGAGAGTGTGTGTGCGCGCGCGCGTGTGAGAGAGTGAGTGTGCGCGCACGTGTGTGAGAGTGAGTGTGCGCGTGCGTGTGTGAGAGAGTGAGTGTGCGCGCATGTGAGAGAGTGTGTGGGCGCGCGTGTGAGAGAGAGTGTGCGCGCGTGTGAGAGTGAGTGTGCGCGCACGTGTGAGAGTGAGTGTGCGCGCGCGTGTGAGAGTGAGTGTGCGCGCGTGTGAGAGTGAGTGTGCACGCGCGTGTGTGAGAGAGTGTGTGCACGCGTGTGAGAGTGAGTGTGCGTGCGTGTGAGAGTGAGTGTGCACCCGTGTGAGAGAGTGTGTGAGAGTGAGTGTGCGTGTGAGAGAGTGAGTGTGCGCGTGCGTGTGTGAGAGAGTGAGTGCGCGCGCGTGTGAGAGAATGAGTGTGCGCGTGTGAGAGTGAGTGTGCGCGCGCGTGCGTGTGTGAGAGAGTGTGCGCGCGTGTGAGAGAGTGAATATGCGCGCGTGTGTGAGAGTGAGTGTGAGAGAGTGAGTGTGCGCGCGTGTGAGAGAGTGTGTGAGTGTAGTGGTCTAGGGGTTGGAACTGTGTACAAAACAATCTCAGTTTGAATACAGTCGTTGCAATGATGTGTAAATTCACTTTGCTTTCTTCAAAATGAAAGATGTGATGTTTACACATTGCAGTGAGGTGTTAATTCATCTGAACTCTGGCAACGATGTGCAAAGTAACAGTTAATTTTAAATGTCGATATAATGTTTGTACATTGCAATTATGTGTTGAGTCATGTTGATATATTGCAATGTTGCGGCAGATAATCTTAATTTACATGCAGAATAGTGATACAATGTTTATATAGTTGTGTACCTTTATAGAAAGTGCATAGTTTGCGTATAAATTAAGATAATGTTTATGTGAGTGACATAATCAGTTATGCGTGTTTAGGGACCTGTGTGTGACTCTGACGCTTCCAGTCTGGAATTTTGCTGTATTATATTTCAACGTTTGCTTGTACAGTTTGAGTTTATTAACGCGCTCGACTACCTTTTGTGGCTGAAGTTACCACAATTTATTAAAAATGTTAATCACTCGGACACGGGCGTCGCTGGCTGGGCCAGTATTCATTGCCCATCCCTAGTTGCCCTTGAACGGAGTGTCTCACTCAAAGAACAAAGAACAATACAGCACAGGAACAGGCCCTTCGGCCCTCCAAGCCCGCGCCGCTCCCCGGTCCAGGATTGAATCCTGAATCCAGGATCCCCGCCCAATTTTCCAGCCTATCTACATACCAATATCCTATCCACCGAGCTGTCCCTCACAGCTACGATGCTTTGTTCATCACAACCTATTAACTCACCCCCACCCCCCCATTCCAGACCATGTGATCTCCAGGGAGAGGCGAAAACCCAGAGTGAAAAACCCCAGGGCCAATATGGGGAAAAAAAATCTGGGAAATTCCTCTCCGACCCCCTGAGGCGATCGAAACGAGTCCAGGAGATCACAATGGCCCCGATCGGAAAATGCTTCCCAACCCTAGTCATTTCCACTTCCACGAACACCATATGAATTCCCTGCCCCCGAGACAGGTTCCCAACTATCCGCAGTCTCGCTCTGTACTGGCACCAGCAAGATGATCATAGAATGAAGCCTTGAAACGAGAAACCAGGAACAATTAGCCCGCGCCGCTCCCTGGTCCAAACTAGACCACTCTTTTGTATCCCTCCATTCCCACTCCGTTCATATAGCTGTCTAGATAAGTCTTAAACGTTCCCAGTGTAGCCATTTCAGAGGGCAGTTGAGAGTCAACCACATTGCTGTGGCTCTGGAGTCACGTGTAGGCCAGACCAGGGTAAGGACGGCAGATTTCCTTCCCGAAAGGGACATTCGTGAACCAGATGGGTTTTTCCGACAATGCCATCAGTAGATTCTTAATTAAAGGTATTTTTTAAATTGAATTCAAATTCCACCATCTGCTGTGGCGGGATTCGAACCCGGGTCCCCAGAAGATTAGATAAGTTTCTTAAAGTTTTAAAGTTTATTTATTAGTCACAAGTAGGCTTACATTCACACTGTAATGAAATTACTGTGAAGATCTCTTAGTCGCCACACTCCGCTGCCTATTCGGGTACGTGTGAGGGAGAATTTGGCACGGCCAATGCACCTAACCAGCACGTCTTTGGCCTGTGGGAGGAAACCAGAATACCCAGAGGAAACCCATGCAGACATGGGGAGAATGTGCAGCCTCCGCACAGACAGTGACCCAAGCCAGTAATTGAACCCGGGTCCCTGGCGCTGTGAGGCAGCAGTGCGAACCACTGTTTCTGTATTAATAGTTTCAGGATTAATAATCCAGCGATAATATTACTAGGCCATTGCCTCTCCTGTAAATGGCAATTGTGTACAGAAACCTTCATATAACATGCAAAATAATCTTTACTTTGCATTTAAATTCAGATATCATGTTTATATATTGCAACTGTTTGCAGTAACCTTATAGGAAGTGCAAAATAATCTTTATTTTGGGTATAATTTCAGATATAATGTTCATATATTACAGTTAAGTGCAGAGTATATAAGTGTACAATACGTGCTGTAAGTTCCCAGGAAATCTGCATATGACTGGACAGAACCATCTTCTAAAGTCATTGTACCTCCCAAATAATTCAAGGTGAAGGTTCTTAAATGTTCAATTTGGCAATCACTCTAAGCGATTTTTGAATGATAAATGCTTCAGCGGCACGGTGGTTAGCACTGCTGCCTCACAGCGTCCAGGGACCCAGATTCAATTCCAGCCTCGGGGTTTCTGTCTGCACAGAGTTTGCACTTTCTCCCCGTGTCTGCGTGGGTTTCCTCCGGGTGCTCCGGTTTCCTCCCACATTTCAAAGATGTGCAGGTTAGGGGGATTGGCCATGCTAAATTGCCCCTTAGTGTCAGGGGGATTAGCAGGGTAAATACACAGGGTTTTGGGGATAGGGTGGGATTGTTGTCGGGATTGGGCCGAATGACACTGCAGGGATTCTATGATTCAAAGCCAGCTGCCGACTGATATATATTCTTATCCAAAGGCTTTGGGCCCTGTTCACAGACCGTGTGAAATGTGTATACGCACCTGCATCAAGGGCTTTTATTGCAGGAAGTTTCTGCATTTTACATCACAGTTTGGTGAAGTAAGATTGTTTGATTCCACTGTCAGTAAAAAAATACAGCTGCGTCACTAAAGGATGCACATGTCAACACACTTTGCCAGCACTTGCTTAAACTCACGCAGTATTTTCCTGCCGATGGTTTGAGGTGCAGTAATTTAGTCTGATGACACGGTTGGGAGTCGGGTTTGGACACGGGAAGGGAAGCGGAGTCGGGTTTGGACACGGGAAGGGAAGCTCTCACTGTCAGTGACACATCAACCCCTAACCTTCACACAATGCTCAGTCAGCGGAGAGATTGAGAGAACGAGGGGGCGTGGGGGGGGGGGTGGGGAGAGGGTGGTCTCGACAGGGCACTTTCTGGGCAGACTTCACAAAGGGAGAGTTTGAGACAGGAGAAGGGGTTTGGAGTGGAGGAGGGGCGGTTTGGAGGGGGGCAGTTTGGAGGGGCTCTGTTTCCCCCCTCTCTCGCCCCCTCCTCTCTCGCCCCCCTCTCTCTCGCCCCCCCCTCTCTCGCCCCCCCTCTCTCGCCCCCCCCTCTCTCGCCCCCCCTCTCTCGCCCCCCCCCTCTCGCTCCCCCCTCTCTCGCCCCCCTTTCTCTCGCCCCCCTCTCTCTCGCCCCCCTCTCTCTCGCCCCCCT
>NW_027593491.1:15000-31471 GCF_964213995.1 Mustelus asterias
TGCCTGTGTGCAAGTGTCTGTGTGAGTGTCTGTGTGAGTGTCTGTGTGAGTGTCTGTGTGTCCGTGCGTGTGCGTGTCCGTGCGTGTGAGTGTCCGTGTGTGTGTGAGTGTCCGTGTGAGTGTCCGTGTGTGTCTGTCTGTGCGTGAGTGTCTGTGTGTGTGTGAGTGTCCGTGTGTGTCTGTCTGTGCGTGAGTGTCTGTGTGTGTGTGTGTCGGAGTGTGTGTTTATGTGTCGATCTGGGGAAGGGGCTGTGTGTGCGGGGGTGTACAGGGCTGTGGGGGTGGGGGGAGGTGTAACGACCCTTCATGCCGGGGGAATGTTGATAGCCAGCTCCCCGTGGTCTCAGCTGCCGGCTGATCCCCCTCTGGAGTCAGTCTGACAGGGAGACATTCCCCCGGCACTGACAGTGGCTGCATTGTGAGCTCCCAAACCTGATAGTTACACTCCCGGGTAAACAGGCATTCCTTCTCAGTGCCTTAACCCACCCCACCGCACCCCTGGGGCAGGGAGTGACTCAGTCAAGACAGGACTCTCTCTCTCTCTCTCTCTGTGTGTCTCTCTCTGTGTGTCTCTCTCTGTGTGTCTCTCTCTGTGTGTCTCTCTCTGTGTGTCTCTCTCTGTGTGTCTCTCTCTGTGTGTCTCTCTCTGTGTGTCTCTCTCTGTGTGTCTCTCTCTGTGTGTCTCTCTCTGTGTGTCTCTCTCTGTGTGTCTCTCTCTGTGTGTCTCTCTCTCTGTGTCTCTCTCTCTGTGTCTCTCTCTCTGTGTCTCTCTCTCTGTGTCTCTCTCTGTGTCTCTCTCTCTCTGTGTCTCTCTCTCTCTGTGTCTCTCTCTCTCTGTGTCTCTCTCTCTGTGTCTCTCTCTCTGTGTCTCTCTCTCTGTGTCTCTCTCTGTGTCTCTCTCTCTCTGTGTCTCTCTCTCTCTGTGTCTCTCTCTCTGTGTCTCTCTCTCTGTGTCTCTCTCTCTCTCCCTCTCGCTCTGTCTCTCCAGCGATCCTTATCCCAGATCCCGCTATCGGAAGCTTGCAAGGGAAGGGGAGCGGGAGCGTGACCCGAGCACCCTCACATTGCAATCGGGGTCAACCATCCTGGCAGCTTTGATTCCCAAGGCAGATGCTCCCCAAGAAAACAGTTGCCGAGGGGATGTAGAGTTGGGAAGCAGGCCGAGGGATGAGGTGCAGCAGACAGGCTGCTCGAGGGAACACGGGGAATGTGATTAGCGGAGGCTTGTTTGAACTCTGGTCACTGAGCCAGACGGTGCTGGGAAGTAAATGTCTGCGAGTGAGTCCACACTCGGAACACTGCGGACAATGTCACCCTCTGTCACTTAAGGAGGGGATTTACTCACATCAAGGAGGAGTTCAGAGAAGGTTCACTCGGCCGATCCCTGGGAGGCGAGGGCCTAGTGGTATTATCGCTAGACTATTCATCCAGAAACTCAGCAAACGTTCCGGGGACCCCGGGTTCGAATCCCGCCACAGCAGATGGTGGAATTTGAATTTAATTTTAAAAATCTGGAATTTGAGTTAATCAGTGTCACAAGTAGGCTTACATTAACACTGCGATGAAGTTACTGTGAAAATCCCCTAGTCGCTACACTCCGGCGCCTGTTCGGGTAACACTGAGGGAGAATTTAGCACAACCAATCCACCTAACCAGCAGGTCTTTCGGACTGTGGGAGGAAACCGGAGCACCCGGAGGAAACCCACGCAGACACGGGGAGAATGTGCAGACTCCACACAGACAGGGACCCAAGGCCAGGAATCGAACCCGGGTCGCTGGAGCTGTGAGGCAGCGGTGCCAACCACTGTGCCGCCGTGCCAACCACTGTGCCACCGTGCCGCCCAAGATGACCGTAAAAACTATTGTCGATTGTCGGAAAAACCCATCTGGTTCACGAATGTCCTTCAGGGAAGGAAATCTGCCGTCCTTACCCGGTCTGGCCTACACGTGACTCCAGAGCCACAGCAACGTGGTTGACTCTCAACTGCCCTCTGAAATGGCCGAGTGAGACACTAGGGCAACTAGGGATGGGCAATAAATGCTGGCCCAGCCAGCGACGCCCATGTCCCAGGAATAAATCAAAACAAACGTTAATTGGGGGGGTTAGTCTTATGAGGAACAGGTTGAGCAGGTCGGGGCCTGAACCCATTGGAGTTTAGAAGAATGAGAGGGGACTTTATTGAAACAGCTCAGATTCCGAGGAGGAGAGGGGTGGTTTTGACAGGAAGTGGTCGCTACTTCCCCCCACCCACTCACTGCGTGCCTCGCCCCCCCGCCCCCCCCCCCATCATCTCAGCTCCAGGACATCCTTACACGAGTCCCTCAGGGTCGTGTCCGAGGCCCCAGCCATCTTCAGCTGCTTCATCAATGACCTTCCCTCCATCACAAGGTCAGGAGTGGGGATGTTCGCTGCTGACTGCACAGTGTCCAGCACCATTCGCCACTCCTCAGATGTGGTCAAACAAATCGATTTTACGGAATGTCTGAAGGATGGAGAGAGAGAGAGAGAAGTGGAGAGATTGAGGGAAGGAATTCCAGAGCTTAGGGCCCCCCCTGAAGGCACGGCCGCCAATGGTGGAGCGATGGGAATCGGGGGATGCTCGAGAGGCCGGAATTGGAGGAGCGCAGAGAACTCGGAGGGTTGTAGGGGCTGGGGGAGGATACAGAGATAGGGAGTGTTGTAGGGGCTGGAGGAGGTTACAGAGATAGGGAGGGTTGTAGAGACTGGAGGAGGTTACAGAGCTGGGAGTGTTGTAGGGGCTGGAGGAGGTTACAGAGATAGGGAGGGGTGTAGGGGCTGGAGGAGGTTACAGAGATAGGGAGGGATGTAGGGGCTGGAGGAGGTTACAGAGATAGGGAGGGTTGTAGGGGCTGGAGGAGATTACAGAGATAGGGAGGGTTGTAGGGGCTGGAGGAGGTTACAGAGATAAGGAGGGTTGTAGCGGTTGGAGGAGGTTACAGAGATAGGGAGGGTTGTAGGGGCTGGAGAAGGTTACAGAGATAGGGAGGGTTGTAGGGACTGGAGGAGGTTACAGAGATAGGGAGGGTTGTAGGTGCTGGAGGACGTTACAGAGATAGGGAGGGTTGTAGGGACTGGAAAGGTTACAGAGATAGAGAGGGTTGTAGGGGCTGGAAAGGTTACAGAGATAGGGAGGGTTGTCGGTGCTGGAGGGGAGAATACAGAGATAGGGAGGGTTGTAGGTGCTGGAGGAATTTACAGAGATAGGGAGGGTTGTAGAGACTGGAGGAGGTTACAGAGCTGGGAGTGTTGTAGGGGCTGGAGGAGGTTACAGAGATAGGGAGGGGTGTAGGGGCTGGAGGAGGTTACAGAGATAGGGAGGGATGTAGGGGCTGGAGGAGGTTACAGAGATAGGGAGGGTTGTAGGGGCTGGAGGAGATTACAGAGATAGGGAGGGTTGTAGAGGCTGGAGGAGGTTACAGAGATAGGGAGGGTTGTAGCGGTTGGAGGAGGTTACAGAGATAGGGAGGGTTGTAGGGGCTGGAGGAGGTTAAAGAGATAGGGAGGGTTGTAGAGGCTTGAGGAGGTTACAGAGATAGGGAGGGTTGTAGCGGTTGGAGGAGGTTACAGAGATAGGGAGGGTTGTAGGGGCTGGAGGAGGTTAAAGAGATAGGGAGGGTTGTCGGTGCTGGAGGGGAGGTTACAGAGATAGGGAGGGTTGTAGGGGCTGGAGGAGGTTAAAGAGATAGGGAGGGTTGTCGGTGCTGGAGGGGAGAATACAGAGATAGGGAGGGTTGTAGGTGCTGGAGGAATTTACAGAGATAGGGAGGGTTGTAGGGGCTGGAGGAGGTTACAGAGATAGGGAGGGTTGTAGCGGTTGGAGGAGGTTACAGAGATAGGGAGGGTTGTAGGGGCTGGAGGAGGTTACAGAGATAGGGAGGGTTGTAGCGGTTGGAGGAGGTTACAGAGATAGGGAGGGTTGTAGGGGCTGGAGGAGGTTAAAGAGATAGGGAGGGTTGTCGGTGCTGGAGGGGAGAATACAGAGATAGGGAGGGTTGTAGGTGCTGGAGGAATTTACAGAGATAGGGAGTGTTGTAGAGGCTGGAGGAGATTACAGAGATAGGGAGGGGTGTAGGGGCTGGAGGAGGTTACAGAGATAGGGAGGGGTGTAGGGGCTGGAGGAGGTTACAGAGATAGGGAGGGGTGTAGGGGCTGGAGGAGGTTACAGAGATAGGGAGGGTTGTAGGGGCTGGAGGAGGTTACAGAGATAGGGAGGGGTGTCGGGGCTGGAGGAGGTTACAGAGATAGGGAGGGTTGTAGCGGTTGGAGGAGGTTACAGAGATACGGAGGGTTGTAGGGGCTGGAGAAGGTTACAGAGATAGGGAGGGTTGTAGAGGCTGGAGAAGGTTACAGAGATAGGGAGGGTTGTAGGGGCTGGAGGAGGTTACAGAGATAGGGAGGGTTGTAGGGACTGGAGGAGGTTACAGAGATAGGGAAGGTTGTAGGTGCTGGAGGAGGTTACAGAGATAGGGAGGGTTTTAGAGGCTGGAGAAGGTTACAGAGATAGGGAGGGTTGTAGGGGCTGGAGGAGGTTACAGAGATAGGGAGGGTTGTAGGGGGCTGGAGGAGGTTACAGAGATAGGGAGGGTTGTAGGGGGCTGGAGGAGGTTACAGAGATAGGGAGGGTTGTAGGGGGCTGGAGGAGGTTACAGAGATAGGGAGGGTTGTAGGGGCTGGAGGAGGTTACAGAGATAGGGAGGGTTGTAGGGGCTGGAGGAGGTTATAGAGATCGGGAGGGGTGTAGGGGCTGGAGGAGGGAAGTGGAGTCTCTGGTCGGGCACCGATGTGGGTGGCAGTGAGCTGGGCATTGGGCGTGATGTGTCACACCAACGAGCTTGAAAGAAGAAGAAATGAAAACTGGGCTGTGTGCAGGGGTGTCGGGAAGTCCCCGCCAACGACACTAAATATTGAACTGTACGTGTCACAGGAACAGAAATATGACAGCAACATCCGTCTGGAGCTCAGGAGCGAGCGATTTCAATACATACGGCTGATATTTCGCCCAGTTAGCGCCCGCTCTCTCGCCTGCTCTGATTCTCTCCGTCAATACATCAGCTGTTACACCGAGACGGTCAGTTCTGACTCCTGACTGTCCTGACTGCATTACAAGGAGCACAGGGCCTTAGCCAGCCAAGCCAATCCACCCATTGTCACCGTGTTGTGGTGAGACCTGTTGGCTCCTGGTGCACGACCGTCTCCTGGCTTCTCTGGAGCAACGCCACGGGAGAGGGACCTGAAGGATGGTCCATGTTCAGATCAGTCTAGGGAGGGTTGTCGGAGCTGGAGGGGGGTTACAGAGATGGGGGAGAGCTGGAGGAGGTTACAGAGATAGGAAGGGGGTGTAGGGGCTGGAGGAGGTTACAGAGATAGGAAGGGGTATAGGGGCTGGAGGAGGTTACAGAGATAGGAAGGGGTGTAGGGGCTGGAGGAGGTTACAGAGATAGGGAGGGGTGTAGAGGCTGGAGGCGGTTACAGAGATAGGGAGGGTTGTAGGGGCTGGAGGAGGTTACAGAGATAGGGAGGGGTGTAGGGGCTGGAGGAGGTTACAGAGATAGGGAGGGTTGTAGGGGCTGGAGGAGGTTACAGAGAGAGGGAGGGTTGTAGGGGCTGGAGGAGGTTACAGAGATAGGGAGGGTTGTAGGGGCTGGAGGAGGTTACGGAGATAGGGAGGGTTGTAGGGGCTGGAGGAGGTTACAGAGAGAGAGAGAGGGTTGTAGGGGCTGGAGGAGGTTACAGAGATAGGGAGGGTTGTAGGGGCTGGAGGAGGTTACGGAGATAGGGAGGGGTGTAGGGGCTGGAGGAGGTTACAGAGATAGGGAGGGGTGTCGGGGCTGGAGGAGGTTGCAGAGATAGGGAGGGGTGTAGGGGCTGGAGGAGGTTACAGAGATAGGGAGGGTTGTAGGGGCTGGAGGAGGTTACAGAGATAGGGAGGGGTGTCGGGGCTGGAGGAGGTTGCAGAGATAGGGAGGGGTGTAGGGGCTGGAGGAGGTTACAGAGATAGGGAGGGGAGGGTGAGGAGGCCACGGAGGGATTTGAAAGCGAGGATGAGAATTTGAAAATGGAGGTGTTTCCGGGACCGGGAGGCAGTGTGGGTCACTGAGCACAGGGGGGGGGTGATGGGCGAACGGGGACTGGGTGAGAGAGTGTGGACATGGGAGGGGGGAGATGGCGAGGTGAGACAAAGCTGGGCGGCGTTACAGAGGAGGAAATGGGCAAGTGGGATTGGAGGTGAATCATCCGGAACTGGTTTTGCAGTGCCAGTGAGACTGGGGTTGTCAGCCACCCTCCTGACGCACATTGTTGGAGAGTAGAGTCATAGAGTCAGAGGTTTACAGCATGGAAACAGGCCCTTCGGCCCAACCTGTCCATGCCGCCCTTTTTTTAAAAACCCATAAGCTCGTCCCAATTGCCTGCATTTGGCCCATATCCCTCTATACCCATCTTATCCATGTAACTATCTAAATGCTTTTTAAAAGACAAAATTGTACCCGCCTCTACTACTGCCTCTGGCAGCTTGTTCCAGACACTCACCACCCTCTGTGTGAAAAAATTGCCCCTCTGGACCTTTTGTATCTCTCCCCTCTCACCTTAAACCTATGCCCTCTAGTTTTAGACTCCCCTACCTTTGGGAAAAGATGTTGACTATCTAGCTGATCTATGCCCTTCATTATTTTATAGACCTCTATAAGGTCACCCCTCAGCCTCCTACGCTCCAGAGAAAAAAGTCCCAGTCTATCCAGCTTCTCCTTGTAACTCAAACCATCAAGTCCCAGTAGCATCCTAGTAAATCCCTTACGCACTCTTTCTAGTTTAATAATATCCTTTCTATAATAGGGTGACCAGAAACTAGTAACCGAGACTCGGATGGGAGCTCGAGGCAGTTTAGAAGGAGGCTCTGACTGGATGGGGCTGATTCACTTCCCTGAGAAAATCACTGCAGGGAATGTGGACGCGTTCTGGGGTGGAGTCAGACTGTCCGGGAATCAAGGAATGGCCGGCAGGGGTGGGGGGGGGGGGTGGAATCAGGCGGGAACGCTGGCGTTCAGGCAGAAAATCAGTCACCATCCTGTTGAAAGGTGGGACAGCCCATCGCGACTTGTGTGGCCAACTCCTCTCGCTGTGTGTGAGAGGCGGCACGATGGGATCTGGGTGTACAGGTACGCAGGTCACTGAAAGTGGCACTGTAGGTGGAGAAGGTTGTCAAGAAGGCATACGGCATGCTTGCCTTCATCGGCCGGGGTATTGAGTTTAAAAATTGGCAAGTCATGTTGCAGCTTTATAGAACCTTAGTTAGGCCGCACTTGGAATATTGTGTTCAATTCTGGTCGCCACACTACCAGAAGGATGTGGAGGCCTTGGAGAGGGTACAGAAAAGATTTACCAGGATGTTGCCTGGTCTGGAGGGCATTAGCTACGAGGAGAGGTTGGAGAAACTTGGTTTGTTCTCACTGGAACGACGGAGGTTGAGGGGAGACCTGATAGAAGTCTACAAGATTATGAGGGGCATGGACAGAGTGGATAGTCAGAAGCTTTTTCCCAGGGTGGAAGAGTCAATTACTAGGGGGCATAGGTTTAAGGTGCGAGGGGCAAGATTTAAAGGAGATGTACGAGGCAGATTTTTTACACAGAGGGTGGTGGGTGCCTGGAACTCGCTGCCAGGGGAGGTAGTGGAAGCGGATACGGTAGTGACTTTTAAGGGGCGTCTTGACAAGTACATGAATAGGATGGGAATGGAGGGATATGGTCCCCGGAAGGGTAGGGGGTTTTAGTTAAGTCGGGCAGCATGGTCGGTGCAGGCTTGGAGGGCCGAAGGGCCTGTTCCTGTGCTGTAATTTTCTTTGTTCTTTGGTCACGAGACCGGAGTTCAAATCCCACCCCGGCAAGTCTTCCAACTCTCGCTAGGAGAATGCAGCAGGTTGGTAATATTAGGAAGACAACTCGAGACTCGCCGAGTGAATAATTCAGAACATAAACACTTCAGACTGGATTGAAGTAAAGCTTTCAATTTACCCGCGTACCTTTCAGATCCTGCCATGCCCAGAGAACTGCAGGGGGGCAAGTGGATTTAAATGGATAGCAACTCACGTCTTTCGAAAGCGATGCAGTGGAGTTCACAAAGATGTGGATTTTGGGGGAGGAGGCAGGGTGACTGAGGGCTCCACTGTCAGGCGGGGCTGGACGGGCACCTCGCGAAGGCCTCTGCCCTCTCGGTGCTCAGCGTCAGCAACAACAACTCATCCGTGTGACTGGCAGCGCGCGGATAGCTGGAGGCGAGGTGGCACAGGGAGGAATGGGAGGGGTACAAGAGGGCACGCCCGGGGGGGGGGTGGGGTGGGCAAGAGGGAGGGCCTGCGTGCAGTGGGCACAGTGGGGAGTGCCGGTGGGGGAGCGGGGGGGTGTAAATGGGGGCAGGAGGGAGGACTGATGGGGCATGGTTGGCACAGGAGGGAGCACTGGCTGGGGAAGGGGGGAGGGGTGCACAGGAGAGGCCGGGGGGTGGGGGTGGGGGGGGGGGCTGGGGGGGAGGGAGGCACAAGGAGGGAGGGCCAGTGGGGGTTGGGGGAATACAGGAGGGAGGGCTGGGAGCGTAGAAGGGAGAGCTGTGGGTGGTATGGGTGGGAGGGCTGGTGTTACAAGGGGCACAGAGATTCTCCTGTGGAACTGCTGGAGATGTTTCTCTGTCTCTCCAAGCACCGATTCAAAGGCAAAATACTGCGGATGCTGGAATCTGAAACCAAAACAGAAAATGCTCCAAAATCTCATCCGGAGATGGAATGGAGCCAACGTTTCGAGTCTGGGTGACTCAACTCAACTCTGACAAAAGGTCACACTGACTCGAAACGTTGGCTCTATTCTCTCTCCACAGACGCTGTCAGACCCGCTGGGATTTTCCAGCATTTTCTGTTCTTCTCTCATTGATCTCACTGCGGTCCCGGGTAACGGCCACGTTTATCCCACGCCACCGGTGACCAAACCAGGCAAAGCACCCTGTTCAAAAGCTGTGAAAAGTGCTGCATTAAACCCCACTGACACAAAGCGACAGGGTTAGCCGCCAACGGGGAATGTTGAAGATTAAATCTCAGAATTCCTTTCGCAGGACTGGCTGGGTACAAGCGACAGCACAGCTTTGTAAACCAGCGCTGTGTAAACCAGCCTCTGAGCTCTGACTAATGTACCTCTCCTGTAATCGCAAAGCACTCCCGATCAGTTAAAACAAGCTACTCTGAAAATTGTTTGCACTGTTGATAAAAGCTCCTGGAAGTAATTCCCAAGTTCCACACCCATTCCCCCGATACTATATATCTGTACAATTCCCCAACATCTACCCCCCGCCTCACCATCCCCCTGAAACTCCACTAATTTCTACTTAGGGAAGGAAGGGGTGGTACAGTGGCTAGCACTGCTGCCTCACAGCGCCAGGGACCCGGGTTCGATTCCTGGCTTGGGTCACTGTCTGTGCGGAGTCTGCACGTTCTCCCCGTGTCTGCGTGGGTTTCCTCCGGGTGCTCCGGATTCCTCCCACAGTCTGAAAGACGTGCTGCTTAGGGTGCATTGGCCGTGCTAAATTCTCCCTCAAACAGGCACTGGAGTGTGACGACTTGGGATTTTCACAGTAACTTGATTTTGCAGCGATAAGCCTACTTGTGACACTAATAAAAGCACTATTTGTGTGTAGAGAAAGATCAGCTTAACATATGGTGGGTCTATTCAAAAGTCTGACAGCAGCAGGGAAGAAGCTGTCCTTGAGTCGGTCGGTACGTGACCTCAGACTTTTGTATCTTTTTCCTGACGGAAGAAGGTGGAAGAGAGAATGTCCGGGGTGCGTGGGGTCCTTGATTATGCTGGCTGCTTTTCCCGAGGCAACGGGAAGTGCAGACAGAGTCGATGGATGGGAGGCTGGTTTGCGTGACGGATTGGGCTACATTAAGACCATAAGACCATAAGACATAGGAGCGGAAGTAAGGCCATTCGGCCCATCGAGTCCACTCCACCATTCAATCATGGTTGATTTCAACTCCATTTACCCGCTCTCTCCCCATAGCCCTTAATTCCTCGAGAAATCAAGAATTTATCAATTTCTGTCTTGAAGACGCTCAACGTCTCGGCCTCCACAGCCCTCTGTGGCAATGAATTCCACAGACCCACCACTCTCTGGCTGAAGAAATTTCTCCTCATCTCTGTTCTAAAGTGACTCCCTTTTATTCTAAGGCTGTGCCCCCGCGTCCTAGTCTCCCCTGCTAATGGAAACAACTTCCCTATGTCCATCCTATCTAAGCCGTTCATTATCTTGTAAGTTTCTATTAGATCTCCCCTCAACCTCCTAAACTCCAATGAATACAATCCCACGACATTCACGGCCTTTGTAATTTCTTGCGGTCTTGGTCAGAGCAGGAGCCCCATACCAAGCTGTGATACATCCCCGTGTCTGCGTGGGTTTCCTCCGGGTGCTCCGGTTTCCTCCCACACTCCAAAGATATGTAGGTTATGTGGATTGGCCGTGCTAAATTGTCCCTTAGTGTCCAAAAATATGCAGGTTAGGTGGATTGACCATGTAAAATTGCCCCTTAGTGTCCAAAGATGTGCCGGTTAGGTGGATTGGCCGTGCTAAATTGCCCCTTAGTGTCCAAAGACGTGCAGGTTAGGTGGATTGGCCATGCTAAATTGCCCCTTAGTGTCCAAAGTTGTTTAGGTTAGATGGATTGGCCATACTAAATTGCCCCTTAGTGTCCAAAGATGTGTAGGTTAGGTGGATTGACCATGTTAAATTGCCCCTTAGTGTCCAAAGATGTGCCGGTTAGGTGGATTGGCCGTGCTAAATTGCCCCTTAGTGTCCAAAGACGTGCAGGTTAGGTGGATTGGCCATGCTAAATTGCTCTTTAGTGTCCAAAGACGTGCAGGTTAGGTGGATTGGCTATGCTAAATTGCCTGCACTGCCCGAGCTCAGGGAGGGCTGCGCGGCCCACCCCCACATGTCCATCCCAGCGTCCCCCGCCTGACAATGGAGATGCCTTCGGTCATCCTGCCCCCTCCCCCAAAATCCACATCTTTGTGACGTCCACTGTATCGCTTTGAAAAGGGAGGGCCGGTGGTGGGGAAGGGGGCACAGGAGGGAAGGCTGAGGGACACAGGAAGAAGGGCTGGGGTGGGGGAGGCACAAGGAGGAGGGCTGGCATGGCAGTGGGCACAGCAGTCCTCCTGTTGGAGGCGTTTCTCTGTCTCTCCAAGCACCGATTCAAAGGCAAAATACTGCGGATGCTGGAATCTGAAACCAAAACAGAAAATGCTCCAAAATCTCATCCGGAGATGGAATGGAGCCAACGTTTCGAGTCTGGGTGACTCAACTCAACTCTGACAAAAGGTCACACTGACTCGAAACGTTGGCTCTATTCTCTCTCCACAGACGCTGTCAGACCCGCTGGGATTTTCCAGCATTTTCTGTTCTTCTTTCATTGATCTCACTGCGGTCCCGGGTAACGGCCACGTTTATCCCACGCCACCGGTGACCAAACCAGGCAAAGCACCCTGTTCAAAAGCTGTGAAAAGTGCTGCATTAAACCCCACTGACACAAAGCGACAGGGTTCGCCGCCAACGGGGAATGTTGAAGATTAAATCTCAGAATTCCTTTCGCAGGACTGGCTGGGTACAAGCGACAGCACAGCTTTGTAAACCAGCGCTGTGTAAACCAGCCTCTGAGCTCTGACTAATGTACCTCTCCTGTAATCGCAAAGCACTCCCGCTCAGTTAAAACAAGCTACTCTGAAAATTGTTTGCACTGTTGATAAAAGCTCCTGGAAGTAATTCCCAAGTTCCACACCCATTCGCCCTATACTATATATCTGTACAATTCCCCAACATCTACCCCCCTGCCTCACCATCCCCCTGAAACTCCACTAATTTCTACTGAGGGAAGGATTTATGGAAGGGGTGGCAGGGTGGTTAGCACTGCTGCCTCACAGCGCCAGGGACCCGGGTTCAATTCCGGCCTCGGGTCACTGCCTGCGTGGAGTTTGCACATTTTTTGATTTGATTTGTTATTGTCACATGTATTAGTATACAGTGAAAAATATTGTTTCCTGTGTGCTATACAAAGCATACCGTTCATAGGGTACATAGGGGAGAAGGAAAGGAGAGAGTGCAGAATGTAGTGTTTCAGCCATAGCTAGGGTGTAGAGAAAGATCAACTTAACATAAGGTAGGTCCATTCAAAAGTCTGATGGCAGCAGGGAAGAAGCTGTTCTTGAGTCAGTTGGTGCGTGACCTCAGACTTTTGTATCTTTTTCCCGATGGAAGAAGGTGGAAGAGAGAATGTCGGGGTGCATGGGGTCCTTGATTATGCTAAGATGTGCAGGTTAGGTGGATTGGCCATGCTAAATTGCCCCTTAGTGTCCAAAGATGTGCAGGTTGGGGGGATTGGCCATGCTAAATTGCCCCTTAGTGTCCAAAGATGTGCTGGTTAGGTGGATTGGCCATGCTAAATTGCCCCTTAGTGTCCAAAGATGTGCTGGTTAGGTGGATTGGCCATGCTAAATTGCCCCTTAGTATCCAAAGATGTGCAGGTTGGGGGGATTGGCCATGCTAAATTGCCTACACTGCCCGAGCTCAGGGAGGGCTGCGCTGTCCATCCCCTCCAGATGCCCCTCATATCCATCCTGGCAGTGGGTTTGCGGCTGCCACCTCCAACCTCCTCGGGCATTGACGCTTTTCTCTCCCTCCTCTCTCTCTCCCTCAGCTTCCTGCATGGTCCCTGACTCGACTGTACTTCGCTTACTGGAGAACAAGGGCGAACCTGGCCGGACGCAGAATGTTATGTGGTACTGGATGAACCGCAACGGGACGGTGGGACAGCTGCTACACATCCTGACCAAGCTAAATCTGTGGCGACCCCAGGACATCATTCTGTCATGTGAGTTACCTTCCATCCAACCCCCGTCGCCCGGCTCACATTGTTACCGTTGAGCCCAAGTCATAGAGGTTTACAGCATGGAAACCGGCCCTTTGGCCCAACTTGTCCATGCCGCCCAGTTTTTACCACTAAGCTAGTCCCAATCACCCGCATTTGGCCCATATCCCTCTATACCCATCTTACCCACGTCTAAATGCTTTTTAAAAGACAATATTCTACCCGCCTCTACTACAACCTCTGGCAGCTTGTTCCAGAAACAATTGCCCCTCTGTACACTTTTGTATCTCTCTCCCCACCTTAAACCTATGCCCTTTAGTTTTAGACTCCCCTACCTTTGTGAAAAGATGTTGACTATCTAGCTGATCTATGCCCCTCATTATTTTATAGATCTCTATAAGATCACCCCTAAGTATCCGATGCTCCAGGGAAAAAAGGACCCAGTCTATCCAGCCTCTCCTTATAACTCAATCCATCAAGTCCCGGTAGCATCCTAGTAAATCTTTTCTGCACTCTTTCTAGTTTAATAATATCCTTTCTATAATAGGGTGACCAGAATTGCACACAGTATTCCAAGTGTGGCCTTACCAATGTCTTGTACAAGTTCAACAAGACGTCCCAACTCCTGTATTCAATGTTCTGACCGATGAAACCAAGCCTGCCGAATGCCTTCTTCACCACTCTGTCCACCTGTGACTCCACTTTCAAGGAGCTATGAACATGTACCCCTAGATCTCTGTGTTCTGTAACTCTCCCCAACACCCTACCATTAACTGAGTAAGTCCTGCCCTGGTTCAATCTACCAAAATGCATCGCCTCGCATTTATCTAAATTAAACTCCATCTGCCATTCGTCAGCCCACTGGCCCAATTGATCAAGATCCCGTTGCAATTGGAGATAACTTTCTTCACTGTCCACTATGCCAACAATCTTGGTGTCATCTACAAACTTACTATCCATGCCTCCAGTGTTTATGAAGTGTAGAAGGTTCCTCTTAATTCAGCAGGGCAAGGATCTCTGGACACAGTCTCTGTTTATTCAGCAGGGTAAGGATCTCTGTACACAGTCTCTGTTTATTCAGCAGGGTAAGGGTCTCTGTACACAGTCTCTGCTTATTCAGAAGGGTAAGGATCTCTGTACACAGTCTCTGTTTATTCAGCAGGGTAAGGATCTCTGTACACAGTCTCTGTTTATTCAGCAGGGTAAGGATCTCTGTACACAGTCTCCATTTATTCAGCAGGGTAAAGATCTCTGTACACAGTCTGCTTATTCAGCAGGGTAAGGATCTCTGTACACAATCACTGCTTATTCAGCAGGGTAAAGATCTCTGTACACAGTTTCTGTTTATTCAGCAGGGTAAGGATCTCTGGACACAGTCTCTGTTTATTCAGCAGGGTAAGGATCTCTGTACACAGTCTCTGTTTATTCAGCAGGGTAAAGATCTCTGTACACAGTCTGTTTATTCAGCAGGGTAAAGATCTTTGTACACAGTCTGTTTATTCAGCAGGGTAAAGATCTCTGTACACAGTCTGTTTATTCAGCAGGGTAAAGATCTCTGTACACAGTCTGTTTATTCAGCAGGGTAAAGATCTCTGTACACAGTTTCTGTTTATTCAGCAGGGTAAGGATCTCTGTACACAATCCCTGTTTATTCAGCAGGGTAAGGATCTCTGTACACAATCCCTGTTTATTCAGCAGGGTAAGGATCTCGGGACACAGTCTGTTTATTCAGCAGGGTAAAGATCTCTGTACACAGTCTCTGTTTATTCAGCAGGGTAAGGATCTCTGTACACAGTCTCTGTTTATTCAGCAGGGTAAAGATCTCTGTACACAGTTTCTGTTTATTCAGCAGGGTAAAGATCTCGGGACACAGTCCCTGTTTATTCAGCAGGGTAAGGATCTCGGGACACAGTCCCTGTTTATTCAGCAGGGTAAGGATCTCTGTACATAGTCTGTTTATTCAGCAGGGTAAAGATCTCTGTACACAGTCTCTGTTTATTCAGCAGGGTAAAGATCTCTGTACACTATCCCTGCTTATTCAGCAGGATAAGGATCTCTGTACACAGTCACAGTTATTGAGGAGGTTTGGAGGCTGCAGAATGTCTTGGACAGGATAGGAGAGTGGGCAAAGAAGTGGCAGATGGAATACAACATGGGGAAGTGTGAGGTTACGCACTTTGGTAGGAAGAATAGAGGCACAGACTATTTTCTAAATGGGGAGAGAATTCAGAAATCGGAAGGGCAAAGGGACTTGGGAATCTTAGTTCAGGATTCTCTTAAGGTTAACTTGCAGGTTGAGTTGACAGTTAGGAAGGCAAATGCAATGTTAGCATTCATTTCCGAGAGGACTAGAATGCAGAAGCGGGAATGTACTGCTTTATAAGGTTCTATCAGACCACATTTGGAATATTGGGAGCAATTTTGGGCTCAGTATCTAAAAAAGGATGTGCCGGCCCTGGAGAGGGTCGAGAGGAGGTTCACGGGAATGATCCCGGGAATGAAAAGCTTGACGTATGAGGAGTGTTTGAGGACTCTGGGTCTGTACTCGATGGAGTTTAGAAGGATGAAGGGGAATCTCATTGAAACTTACAGAATACTGAAAGGCCTGGATAGGGTGGATATAGAATCATAGAAACCCTACAATGCAGAAAGAGGCCATCTGGCCCATCGAGTCTGCACCGACCACAATCCCACCCAGGCCCTACCCCCATATCCCTGCTAATCCCTCTAACCTACGCATCCCAGGACACTAAGGGGCAATTTTTTAGCATGGCCAATCAACCTAACCTGCACATCTTTGGACTGTGGGAGGAAACCGGAGCACCCGGAGGAAACCCACGCAGACACGAGGAGAATGTGCAAACTCCACACAGACAGTGACCCAAGCCGGGAATGGAACCCGGAACCCTGGAGCTGTGAAGCAGCAGTGCTAACCACTGCGCCACCATGCCGCCCGTCATGGGGAAGATGTTTCCATTAGTGGGAGAGACTCGGATCCGAGGGCACAGCCTCAGAGTAAAGGGACGACCCTTTAGAACCGAGATGAGGAGGAATTTCTTCAGCCAGAGGGTGGTGAATCTGTGGAATTCATTGCCACAGAGGCGGCCGGGTCACTGAGTGTGTTTAAGACAGAGAGAGAGAGAGGTTCTTGATTGGTAAGGGAGGGCCAGAGGTTATGGGGAAAAGGCAGGAGAACGGGGTTGGGAAGCGTATCAGCCGCGATTGACCATAGTTGAGTGGCGTCCCTTCCAGTTGTGGTCCCCTGCTTCAAGCTTGGTGATCCGCTCCTGGGGAATGTGGCGACAGAACCAGTCACTTGCCTTCGCCTGCCCCCCGAGCCTCGAGATGGGGGAAGCTTTGGAGTCCAATGTTAAAATAAGACAAAGCTGGGGGGATATTCTTTTCCTTTCGATTGCTGTGCTTTAAGGTTGATTCTAATCAGCTGCAGTCATGTTTGCCGAGATCACGGGGAGAGGGGGAATACCAGATGTGTGAGCAGGAACCCCGTCGCTCTGGACAGATGTTTGCTATCTGTAGGCGGACGGAAATC
>NW_027593492.1:0-31447 GCF_964213995.1 Mustelus asterias
GTACTCATCCAGGAGTCTCTTAAAAGACCCTATTGAGTTTGCCTCCACCACCACTGACGGCAGCCGATTCCACTCGCCCACCACCCTCTGTGTGAAAAACTTCCCCCTAACATTTCCCCTGTACCTACCCCCCAGCACCTTAAACCTGTGTCCTCTCGTAGCAGACATTTCCACCCTGGGAAAAAGCCTCTGAGAGTCCACCCGATCGATACCTCTCAACATCTTATACGCCTCTATTAGGTCTCCTCTCATCCTCCGGCTCTCCAAGGAGAAAAGACCGAGCTCCCTCAGCCTATCCTCATAAGGCATGCCACTCAATCCAGGCAACATCCTTGTAAATCTTCTCTGCACTCTTTCAATCATTTCCACATCCCTCCTGTAATGAGGTGACCAGAACTGAGCACAGTACTCCAAGTGGGGTCTGACGAGGGTCTTATATAGCTGCATCATTATCCCCAGACTCCTAAACTCAATCCCTCGATTGATAAAGGCCAGCACACCATACGCCTTCTTAACCACCTCCTCCACCTGCGGGGCCGATTTTAGAGTCCTATGGACCCGGACCCCAAGGTCCTTCTGATCCTCTACCGGACTAAGAGTCTTTCCCTTTATATTGTACTCCTTCATCCCGTTTGACCTGCCAAAATGGACCACTACGCATTTATCTGGGTTGAAGTCCATCTGCCACTTGTCCACCCAATCTTGCGGAGAAGTGTCATTAGATCAGGAGAAGGCGTTCGACAGGGTGGAGCACGAGTATTTACTCGGGACTCTGTGGGCATTCGGGTTCGGGATGCATTTTGTCGCCCGGATCCGATTACTGTACTCTGCCGCAGAGTGTCTGATTAAGGTTAACGGGTCCCTGACAGCGCCCCTTCGCTTTGGGAGAGGAGTGCGGCAGGGCTGCCCCTTGTCCGGCCAACTGTATTCCGTATGCGTGGAGCCATTCCTGCGCCTCTTGCGGAGGAGGTTGTCAGGTTTGGCCCTGCGCGGACCGGACGTAGGGGTGGTCCTGTCAGCTTACGCCGACGACGTGCTCCTCATGTTCACGGACCCGGCTGACCTGCGGAGGATGCGAGAATGCCAGGCGGTGTACTCCGCCGCGTCCTCCGCCAGGATCAACAGGACCAAGTGCTCCGGACTCCTTGTCGGTCCGTGGGAGACGGACCCCCTTCCGGAGGAGCTCAGGCCTTTCACCTGGAGCAGGACCAACCTCCTCTACCTGGGGGTCCATCTCTGCCCAGCCGAGGAATCCTGGCCGGCGAACTGGCGGGAGCTGGAGGCCAAAGTCTCCGCCCGCCTGAGTCGCTGGACAGGACTGCTCCGAGTGCTGTCCTACGGGGCGCGAGTTCGCGTCATAAACCAGCTGGTCGCCTCCATGCTGTGGTACCGGCTGGTCCCTTTGACCCCTCCCCCTGGCTTTGTCACCGATATCCAGAGTACCCTCGTGCGGTTCTTCTGGGGCAATCGACTGCACTGGGTCCCTGCTGCGGTTCTGCATCTCCCGCTTGAGGAGGGCGGACAAGGTCTGGTGTGCCTCCGCACTCAGATAGCGACCTTCCGCCTCCAGGCCCTGCAGAGGTACCTTTACGTTGAGCCCCCTGCACAGTGGTGTGCCATGGCGACGTATTTCTTCCGGCAGTGGCACGGCCTCAATTATGACGTGCAGCTCCTGCATATCGAACTGGGGCGTGCTCCGACCGCCCTGCAGGAGTTGCCCGTCTTTTACCAGGACCTCCTCACTGTCTGGAACAAGGTCGCCTCGCGACGCAGCTCTCCCCCGTCAGGAGTAGCGGCCCTCGTGCGAGAGCCGCTGCTCAGGAATCCGCTCCTCCAGCCGTATAACTTCAGGTGGCTGGCGGAGAGGAGGGCTGTGGACGCCGGGGTGACCAGAATCGG
The DNA here is from genome assembly GCF_964213995.1 of Mustelus asterias. Lineage (NCBI taxonomy): Eukaryota > Metazoa > Chordata > Chondrichthyes > Carcharhiniformes > Triakidae > Mustelus > Mustelus asterias. Next base: position 1,900 of record NW_027593492.1, read on the forward strand.
GGACGTGCTCGATGGCGGAGGGGCGGGCTGGATGAGTCCCCGCGTGCTGGCTGAGCGCGCGGGGACGACCGTCCGGCGCGCGACCAAAGCCATCCTAGACCTTAGGACGGTCGTGCTCGGCCCCGAGTGCGCACGCGGTCTGGAGGCGGCGCAGGTGTGCGGTGGGATCCCGCCCGAGCGTTCCCCTGTTCGGGCGGAATTCCACATTGGCCCGAAGCCTAGACCCGCCCCCCCCGGGTCAGGTGCCCCACAGCCTGAGCCGCCTCGCGGAAATGTCCTCCGTGCCTTTTTCTACCGCGCGGAGGCGTTTCCTGTGCGGGCTGCTGCTGCACACCCTCCACTACCGCCTCCTCGCCTGTCGCCCGGATACACCTTGGCGGGCCTTGTTGTCGCCGGGCGGCGGAGGTCCCCGCTGGAGGTCCCTCTACGGAGGGATCTCCCCCAATTACGTCGGGGACCTGGGGTGGAGGGTGATGCATGCAGCAGTTCCGCACAACCGTAGGATTCACTGGTTCACGGGCTCCGAAGACTGCCCTTTCTGCGGCCTTGTGGAGTCCATGGACCATGTCTATGTTGTGCGTCTTAGGCTGCACTCCCTTTATGTTTTCCTGAAGAACCTTTTGTTGATGTTCTGTCTGCACTTCAGTCCCACGCTCCTGATCTACGGACACCCGGTGCGGAGAGGGGAGGGTCGGGATGGCGACCTCCTCGTGAACCTGCTCCTGGGCCTGGCGAAACTCGCCATTTACCGGTCCAGGCAGCGGGCGATCGAGGGGGCCGTCCATCCTGACTGTCTTCCCCTCTACCGCGGCTACGTTCGCGGCCGGGTGTCCCTGGAGAGGGAGCAGGCGGTGTCCACGGGCGAGGTTGACGCTTTCCGCGCCCATTGGGCACCGCAGGGGCTGGGGTGCATTATAGACCCCGATAACAACAATATGATTTGATGTTTTAAGTTTCCTTTGTACTCCTGTTCCTTTCGGGCTGTTCCCCCTCCTTTTGGGAAGCTGCCCCTTTTACTCTATCCCTGAGTGAGTTTGAGTTGCTTTATTTGGTTTGCCCTAAAAGAGGTCTAACCCGCACACCTTTGGACACTAAGGGACAATTTAGCACGGCCAATCCCCCTAACCTACACATCTCTGGACTGTGGGAGGAAACCGGAGCACCCGGAGGAAACCCACGCAGACACGGGGAGAATGTGCAGACTCCACACAGACAGTGACCCGAGCCGGGAATTGAACCCGGGTCCCTGGAGCTGTGAGGCAGCAGTGCTAACCACTGTACATCACCATCATTGCGGACTATGAGATATTGTCATATGATCCAGAAAATATATTTAGTTAGATAATATTCTGTACCTGGAAGTACAGTATTCTGGAACACCTATCTCTCTCTCCATGCACTCCCCCCATGGCCAAGTACATTACTGAGGAGCTGCTGATAATATCTGGGTTGATCATAACCTTGTGGAAAGATTTCTGCTGTGTCCAGTAGAGAAGTGTTGTTGCGCTTGTATCGGGTGTTGGTGAGACCACATCTGGAGTATTGTGTCCAGTTTTGACCATCTTATTTGAGGATGGATGTTGTGGCATTGGAGGCAGTTCAAAGTCTACAAGATTATGAGGGGCATGGACAGAGTGGATAGTCAGAAGCTTTTTCCCCCAGGGTGGAAGAGTCAATTACTCGGGGGCACAGGTTTAAGGTGCGAGGGGCAAGGTTTAAAGGAGATGTACGAGGCAGATTTTTTACACAGAGGGTGGTGGGTGCCTGGAACTCGCTGCCGGGGGAGGGAGTGGAAGCAGATACGGTAGAGAGTTTTAAGGGGTATCTTGACAAATACATGAATAGGATGGGAATGGAAGGATATGGTCCCCGAATGGGGAGGGGGTTTTAGTTCAGTCGGGCAGCATGGTCAGTGCAGGCTTGGAGGGCCGAAGGGCCTGTCCCTGTGCTGTAATTTTCTTTGTCCTTTGTTGAGCTTCCCCAGATCGAGTCCGGGGATGAAAGGGTTGACGGATGCGGAGAGATTGAACAGTTTGGGCTGGAGTTCAGAAGGACGAGAGGGGATCTGATCGAGGTGTATAAAATACTAAAAGGGATTGATGGAGTAAATTTGGACCAAATGTTTCCCCTTGTGGGGCAATCTGGAACAAGAGGTCACAGGGATAGGGTGAGAGGCGGTAGATTTAAAACTGAGATGAGGTGGAACTCACTGTCCCATCGCGCGGGGGAGTCTGAATCATTGGCTGGTTTCCAGAGGGAGGGAGATATATTCCTGCTGGGAAACGGGGTAAAGGGATCTGGGGATCAGGTGGGAGGTGGATTGGAGACCAGGGAGAGATCAGCCGTGATCTGATTGGACAGCAGAGCAGGCTGGACGGGCTGAATGGCCTGTTTCTGCTCCTGATTCCGACGTTCCTTCAGCGAGAGTTGGGATTGTTTAATCGGGAGTATTTAAATGTCTGTGGGGTCTTTCTTTATCCAACCATGGTGAGTGTGACCATCCTAGGAGTAAGTCCCATGTAGAATCTTCCCAAAAAGGAGATGGAATCTTTACTCACCGCTGCCCACTTGGTGTTTTTCAGACTTTTTACAATCTTCTTCATGGCTGCAGAGAAACTCATCATTGTCTGGATCCTGGGCAGAGGGAGAGAAACCTCATTAAATTCCAGGCATGGCCCTGCGTTGTCGGAATGTTCAGGGATGGGCAGTGTGCATCGAGTACAGGAGTTGGGGAATCATGTTGCAGCTCTATGAAACCTTGCTTAGGCCGTGTTTGGAGTGTTGCGTGCAGTTCTGGTCACCACACTACCAGAAGGATGTGGAAGCTTTGGAGAGAGTGCAGAGAAGGTTCACCGGGATGTTGCCTGGTCTCGAGGGTGTCGGCTGTGAGGAGAGGTTGGATAAACTGGGATTGTTTTCACTGGAGAGACGGAGGCTGAGGGGAGACGGAGGCTGAGGGGAGACAGAGGCTGAGGGGAGACGGAGGCTGAGGGGAGACGGAGGCTGAGGGGAGACGGAGGCTGAGGGGAGACGGAGGCTGAGGGGAGACGGAGGCTGAGGGGAGACGGAGGCTGAGGGGAGACGGAGGCTGAGGGGAGACGGAGGCTGAGGGGAGACGGAGGCTGAGGGGAGACGGAGGCTGAGGGGAGACGGAGGCTGAGGGGAGACGGAGGCTGAGGGGAGACGGAGGCTGAGGGGAGACGGAGGCTGAGGGGAGACGGAGGCTGAGGGGAGACGGAGGCTGAGGGGAGACGGAGGCTGAGGGGAGACGGAGGCTGAGGGGAGACCTGGTCTACAAAATGATGAGAGGCAGAGACAGGGTGGAGAGTCAGAGGCTTTTCCCCCAGGGTGGGAGTGTCAGTTACAGGGGGCACAGGTTCAAGGTGAGAGGGGGGTGTTTAAGGGAGATGTGCGGGGGGGGGAGGTTTTCACACAGAGAGTGGTGGGTGTCTGGAACGCGCTGCCAGAGGAGGTGGTGGGAGCAGGAACATTAGCAACATTTAAGAGGCATCTGGATGGGTCCATGAATAGGGCGGGAATAGAGGGATATGGAGTGAGTAAGGACAGAAGGTTTTTAGTTTAGTTTAGTTAGGACATCATGATCGGCACAGGCTTGGAGGGCCGAACGGCCTGTTCCTGTGCGTACTGTTTTTTGTTCTTTGTCCAGTGTGGTGTGAGAGAGTTCAGGGAGGGTCAGTGGGGTCGGGGAGAGGTCAGGGAGGGTCAGTGGGGTCGGGGAGAGTTCAGGGAGGGTCAGTGGGGTCGGGGAGAGGTCAGGGAGCATCAGTGGGGTCGGGGAGAGTTCAGGGAGGGTCAGTGGGGTTGGAGAGAGTTAGGGAGGGTCAGTGGGGTTGGAGAGAGTTAGGGAGGGTCAGTGGGGTTGGAGAGAGTTAGGGAGGGTCAGTGGGGTTGGAGAGAGTTTAGGGAGGGTCAGTGGGGTTGGAGAGAGTTTAGGGAGGGTCAGTGGGGTTGGGGAGAGAGTTCAGGGAGGGTCAGTGGGGTCAGGGAGAGAGTTCAGGGAGGGTCAGTGGGGTCAGGGAGAATTCAGGGAGGGTCAGCGGGGTCAGGGAGAGAGTTCAGGGAGGGTCAGTGGGGTTGGGGAGAGAGTTCAGGGAGGGTCAGTGGGGTTGGGGAGAGAGTTCAGGGAGGGTCAGTGGGGTCAGGGAGAGAGTTCAGGGAGGGTCAGTGGGGTCAGGGAGAGTTCAGGGAGGGTCAGTGGGGTCGGAGAGAGTTCAGGGAGGGTCAGTGGGGTCAGGGAGAATTCAGGGAGGGTCAGTGGGGTCAGGGAGAGAGTTCAGGGAGGGTCAGTGGGGTCAGGGAGAGAGTTCAGGGAGGGTCAGTGGGGTTGGGGAGAGAGTTCAGGGAGGGTCAGTGGGGTCAGGGAGAGAGTTCAGGGAGGGTCAGTGGGGTCAGGGAGAATTCAGGGAGGGTCAGTGGGGTCGGAGAGAGTTCAGGGAGGTTCAGTGGGCTCAGGGAGAGTGGATGTCGTCTATATGGACTTTAGTAAAGCGTTTGACAAAGTCCCTCATGGTAGGTTGGTGCAAAAGGTTGGATCTCATGGGATAAAGGGGGAGGTGGCTCGATGGGTGGAGAACTGGCTTGTTCACAGAAGACAGAGGGTGGTAGTGGAAGGGTCTTTTTCCAGCTGGAGGCCTGTGACTAGTGGTGTTCCACAGGGCTCTGTATTGGGACCTCTGCTGTTTGTGATTTATATAAATGATCTGGAAGAAGGTGTAACTAGGGTGATCAGTAAGTTTGCGGACGACACAAAATTGGCAGGACTTGCAGATAGTGAGGAGCATTGTCAGAGGCTACAGAAGGATATAGATAGGCTGGAAATTTGGGCAAAGAAATGGCAGATGGAGTTCAATCCTGATAAATGCGAAGTGATGCATTTTGGTAGAAATAATGTAGGGAGGAGCTATACGATAAATGGCAGAACCATAAAGGGTGTAGATACGCAGAGGGACCTGGGTGTGCAAGTCCACAGATCCTTGAAGGCGACGTCACAGGTGGAGAAGGTGGTGAAGAAGGCATATGGCATGCTTGCCTTTATAGGACAGGGCATAGAGTATAAAAGTTGGGGTCTGATGTTGCAGATGTATAGAACGTTGGTTCGGCCGCATCTGGAATACTGCGTCCAGTTCTGGTCGCCACACTACCAGAAGGACGTGGAGGCTTTAGAGAGGGTGCAGAGGAGGTTTACCAGGATGTTGCCTGGTATGGAGGGGCTTAGTTATGAGGAGACATTGGGTAAACTGGGGTTGTTCTCCCTGGAAAGACGGAGGATGAGGGGAGACTTAATAGAGGTGTATAAAATTATGAAAGGCATAGATAGGGTGAACGGTGGGAAGCTTTTCCCCAGGTCGGTGGTGACGTTCACGAGGGGTCATAGGTTCAAGGTGAAGGGGGGGAGGTTTAACACGGATATCAGAAGGACATATTTTATACAGAGGGTGGTGGGGGCCTGGAATGCGCTGCCAGGCAAGGTGGTGGAGGCGGACACACTGGGAATGTTTAAGACTTATCCAGATAGCCACATGAACGGAGTGGGAATGGAGGGATACAAAAGAATGGTTGTTTGGGCCAGGGAGCGGCACGGGCTTGGAGGGCCGAAGGGCCTGTTCCTGTGCTGTATTGTTCTTTGTTCTTTGTATTATCTGTGATCTTTGCATGCCCTATCTCTTGCGTGGTCAGTTTTTCCATTCCATTTTTGCTTGCGTTGCACAGGAAGATCCCACAGCCTGGCTGTTCTCACCTCTGAACAGTTTCCTTGCATCTGATTCAGTGTCATTCTGGTGGACGTAATGATCGTGAAAACAGCTCCACCCTGGAATAGAAGTGAAGACCGAGTGAGTGAGAGAGAGAGTGAGTGATGGACGCTGGATACACAACATGAGCAGAAACTCCAGCTGGATCCACTCCGATATTCCACACAGACCGGAGTGTACACCTGCACTAGCAACTCCTTATAGTGTCTGCTCACTGACCTGGCTGGAGTGAGAGAGAGAAGGACATAAGAACATAAGAAATAGGAGCAGGAGTAGGCCATCTAGCCCCTCGAGCCTGCCCCGCCATTCAACAAGATCATGGCTGATCTGAAGTGGATCAGTTCCACTTACCCGCCCGCTCCCCATAACCCTTAATTCCCTTATTGATCAGAAATCTATTTACCTGTGACTTAAATATATTTAACGAGGTAGCCTCCACTGCTTCAATGGGCAGAGAATTCCAGAGATTCACTACCCTCTGAGAGAAGAAGTTCCTCCTCAACTCTGTCCTAAACTGACTCCCCTTTATTTTGAGGCTGTGCCCTCTAGTTCTAGCTTCCTTTCTAAGTGGAAAGAATCTCTCCACCTCTACCCTATCCAGCCCCTTCATTATCTTATAGGTCTCTATAAGATCACCCCTCAGCCTTCTAAATTCCGACGAGTACAAACCCAATCTACTCAATCTCTCCTCATAAACTAACGCCCTCATCTCCGGTATCAACCTGGTGAACCTTCTCTGCACTCCCTCCAATGCCAATACATCCTTCTGCAAATAAGGGGACCAAAACTGCACACAGTATTCCAGCTGCGGCCTCACCAATGCCCTGTACAGATGCAGCAAGACCTCCCTGCTTCTATACCTTTTATGCTTTTTCCCAGTGTGGACGGGAACGGGGACTCTAGGGAGGACGAGCAAACTGCCCACGGCACCGTGGTACAGGGAGCCATTCAGGGGGAGGAAGAATAAAGAAATGTAGTGGTAATTGGGGATAGTGTAGTTAGGGGCATTGACACTGTTCTTTGTGACCAGGATCGAGAATCCCGAAGGTTGTGTTGCCTGCCTGGTGCTCGGGTCCAGGATATCTCATCTGGGCTGCAGAGGAACCTGGAGTGGGAGGGTAAATCCAGTTGTAGTGGTCCACGTAGGTACCAACGATATAGGCAGAACAGGAACAAAGGTTCTGCAGCGGGAGTATGAAAAGCTAGGAGCCAAATTAAAAAGCAGAACCAACAAGGTGGTAATCTCTGGATTACTACCTGAACCACGAGCGAATTGGCGCAGGGTCAATAAGATTAAGGAGGTAAATGCGTGGCTCAAAGATTGGTGTGGGAGGAATGGGTTTGAATTCATGGGACATTGGCACCAGTATTGGGGAAGATGAGACCTGTTCCGAGGGATGGTCTTCATCTGAATCGTGCTGGGATCAGAGTCCTGGCGAATCATATAACTAGGGCTGTAAATAGGGCTTTAAACTAAAGAGTGGGGGGGAGGGTTCAGGGGTACGGGGAATTACAAAATCAAAGGTAAAGGAGAGGGTACGAGTGAAGGTTAATGATGGGGACATTCATCTAGTTAAAGGAGTCAAGGGCTCAGGCAGAGTAAAAAAGGTGACAAACACAAGAAGGGAGATGGTCAACGCAGTGCAAGGAGATGGTCTGGGGAAGGATAACCAGTTTGTGACAGGTAGGGACAGAGCGTGCAATCAAAAGAATGCACTAACAAATCGGGTCCATATAAAGGCTGGCATAAAGACACTTTACCTGAATGCACGTAGCATTCGAAACAAAGTGAATGAGTTGATGGCACAAATCAGTACAAATGGGTATGAGCTAGTGGCCATTACAGAAACGTGGTTGCAGGGTGACCAGGACTGGGAGCTGAATATCCAGGGGTATCAGACATTTCGGAAGGATAGACAGGAAGGAAAAGGAGGTGCGGTAGCTCCGTTAATTAAGGATAACATCAGGGCGGTAGTGAGAGACGATATAGGCTCTAAGGAGCAGAATGTGGAGTTGTTGTGGGTGGAGATAAGGAATAGTAAGGGGAGAAAGTCACTGGTGGGCATGGGCTATAGGCCCCCAAATAATAACTGTGAGGTGGGTCGGGCTATAAACAAGCAAATAATGGATGCGTGCAAAAACAGAACAGCAATAATCATGGGGGATTTTAACCTACATATTGATTGGTTGACTCAAGTCGGACACGGTGGACTTGAGGAAGAGTTCTTGGAATGCTGTCAGGATAGTTTCCTCGAACAGTATGTTACAGAACCTACATGGGAGCGAGTTATCTTGGACCTGGTCCTGTGTAATGAGACAGGTAAAATTAATGATCTTCTTGTGAGGGATCCTCTTGGAATGAGTGATCGTAATATGGTTGTATTTCTAATACAAATGGAGGGTGAGAAAGTAGGGTCCCAAACCAGTGTCCTCAGCTTGAACAGAGGCGAGTACAATAGGATGAGGGCAGAATTGGCTAATGTAGACTGGGAGCACAGACTAGTTGGTCGGACAGCTGAGCAACAGTGGCGGATTTTTAAGGAGATTTTTCTCAGTACTCAGCAAAAATATATTCCTGTGATAAAGAAGGAATGTAAGAAAAGGGATAACCAGCTGTGGATAACTAAGGAAATAAAGGAGAGTATTAAATTAAAAACCGATGTGTACAGAGTGGCCAAAACTAGTGGGGAATTAGAAGATTGGGAAAGCTTTAAAAAACAACAAAGAATGACTAAGAAAGCGATAAAGAAAGGAAATATAGATTCTGAAACTAAACTAGCACAAAATATAAAAACTGATAGTAAAAGTTTTTACAAATATATAAAAAGGAAAAGAGTAGCTAAAGTAAATGTTGGGCCCTTAGAAGACGAGAAGGGGGATTTAATAATGGGTAACGAGGAAATGGCCGAGGCCTTAAACAAGTTTTTTGTGTCGGTCTTCACGGTAGAGGACACAAATAGCTTACCGAAAATTGATGGTCATGGGACTGTAGGGGGTGAGGTCCTTAAAACAATGACTATTACTAAAGAGGTGGTGCTGGGTAGGCTAATGGGACTAAAGGTAGACAAGTCCCCGGGCCCGGATGGAATGCATCCCAGGGTACTGAAAGAAATGGCTGAGGTAATAGCAGATGCGTTGGTTGTAATTTATCAAAATTCGCTGGACTCTGGGGAAGTGCCGGCTGATTGGAAAACAGCTAATGTGACACCACTGTTTAAAAAAGGAGGTAGACAAAAGGCGGGTAACTACAGGCCGGTTAGCTTAACGTCTGTAGTTGGGAAAATGCTGGAATCCATCATTAAAGAAGAAATAGCAGAGCACCTGGAAAAAAATAGTTCGATCAAGCAGACGCAGCATGGATTCATGAAGGGAAAGTCATGATTGACGAATCTACTGGACTTTTATGAAGATGTCACGAGTGCGGTTGACAGAGGGGAACCAATAGATGTGGTGTTTTTAGATTTCCAGAAGGCGTTCGATAAGGTGCCTCACAAAACGTTGCTGCAGAAGATTAGGGTACACGGAGTTGGGGGTAAAGTGTTAGCGTGGATTGAGGATTGGCTATCTAACAGGAAGCAGGGAGTTGGAATAAATGGGTGCTTTTCTGGTTGGCAGTTGGTGACTAGTGGCGTGCCGCAGGGATCGGTGCTGGGGCCTCAACTGTTTACCATATACATAGACGATCTGGAGGAGGGGACTGAGTGTAGGGTAACAAAGTTTGCGGATGACACAAAGATGAGTGGGAAAGTGAATTGCGTGGGGGATGCGGAAAGTCTGCAGAGAGACTTGGACAGGCTAAGTGAGTGGGCAAGGATCTGGCAGATGGAGTATAACGTTGACAAGTGTGAAGTTATCCACTTTGGAAGGAATAATAGTAAAATGGTAAAATGGACTATTATTTAAATGGTGAAAAATTACAACGTGCGACTGTGCAGAGGGACCTGGGGGTCCTTGTGCACGAATCACAAAAACTCAGTTTGCAGATGCAGCAGGTAATCAAGAAGGCAAATGGAATGTTGGCCTTTATCGCGAGTTTTGATAAATTACAACCAACACATCTGCTATTACCTCTGCCATTTCTTTCAGTACCCTGGGATGCATTCCATCCGGGCCCGGGGACTTGTCTACCTTCAGTCCCGTTAGTCTACCAAGCACTGCCTCAGCGACGGAGAGAAAGACACAGAGAGTGAACTGGAGGAAGGGAGTTGGGAAAGGGATTTAGAGATGTAAAGCTGGAATGTGAGTGAGAGAGAGGGACGGACAACGTCGAACCATAGAAACTAGAAGCAGGAGGAGGCCATTCAGCCCTTCCAGCTGCCCCATCATTCATTCTGATCATCATAGAATCATAGAATCATAGAAACCCTACAGCACAGAAAGAGGCCATTCGGCCCATCGAGTCTGCACCGACCACAATCCCACCCAGGCCCCATCCCCATATCCCCACATATTTACCCGCTAATCCCTCTAACCTACGCATCCCAGGACACTAAGGGGCGATTTTAGCATGGCCAATCAACCTAACCCGCACATCTTTGGACTGTAGGAGGAAACCGGAGCACCCGGAGGAAACCCACGCAGACACGAGGAAAATGTGCAAACTCCACACAGACAGTGACCCAAGCCGGGAATCGAACCCGGGACCCTGGAGCTGTGAAGCAGCAGTGCTAACCACTGTGCTACCGTGCCGCCCTGATCCTGGCTGATCATCGAATTCAATATCCTGACCCCCCCCTTCCCCCCATATCCCTCGATCCCTTTAGCCCCAAGAGCGAAATCTCATTTCTTCCTGAAATCACACAACGTTTTGGCCTCAACTACTTTCTGTGGGAGTGAATTCCACACATTCACCACCCTCTGGGTGAAGAAATTTCTCCTCACCTCAGTCCTAAAAGGTTTCCCCCTTATCCTCAAACTCTGACCCCTAGTTCTGGACTCCCCCACCATCGGGAACATTCTTTCTGAATCTACCCTGTCTAACCCGGTTAGAATTTTATAAGTTTCTGTGAGATCCCCTCTCACTCTTCTAAACTCCAGTGAATATAATCCTAACCCACTTAGTCTCTCCTCATATGACAGACCTGCCATCCCAGGAATCAGCCTGGTAAACCTTCGCTGCGCTCCCTCTGTAGCAAGGACATCCTTCCTCAGATAAGGAGACCAAAACTGCACACAATACTCCAGGTGTGGCCTCACCAACGCCCTGTACAATTGCAGCAAAACATCCCTATCCCGATACTCAAATCCTCTCGCTATGAAGGCCAACATACCATTCACCTTCTTTACTGCCTGCTGTACCTGCACGCTTACTCTCAGCGACTGATGCACGAGGACACCAAGGTCTCGCTGAGTATCCGCCTCTCTCAATTTACACCCATTCAGATAATAATCTGTCTTCCTATTATTGCTACCAAAGTGGATAACCTCACATTTATCCACATTATACTGCATCTGCCGTGCAGATACCCACACACTCAGCCTGTCCAAATCACGCTGAAGCATCTCTACATCCTCCTCACAGCTCACCCTCCCACCCAACTTTCGAAACAGTTGTGAGGAGGCTTCCCAGACGAACAGCAGGAATGGGAGGGGTGTCCGATGAGGGGAGGTTGGAGAGGTTGGGTCTGCATTCCCTGGGGTTTAGCAGAGTCGGGCGGCTGGAGTGAAACCTTTCAGATCCTGAGGGGTATTGACAGGGTGGGTGTGGAGAGGGCATTTCCCCTTGTGGGAGAATCTAGAACAGTGGAGGGCGGGGAGGGGGGGGGGGGGTGGAGTGGGGGGAGCGGGGGGTGCGGGGTCAGTGTGTAAAAATAAGCAGCGTCCCGTTTCAGACGGAGATGGGGGGAAATGTTTTCTCTCAGAGGGGGCAGAGTCTCTGGAACTTTCTTCTTCAAAAGGCGGCGCGAGCAGAGACTTTGAATATTTGTAACGCAGAGCGGGACAGATTCTCTCCACACTCTCTGATTACCTGGGGAGGGCTGACATAGTCAGCAACATCCATCACTTTGTCAAGGCCACCAGGGAGAGGCGATTTGCCGAACCCTTTCACCTTGGTCATCACAGAAGATTCAATCATGGTTTCCTTCGTCTGGTAGGCTTTCTGATGCAGGAACACATACCTGAGAAGAGAGAGAAACACATACACAATGAGGACACGACGGGACAGTGTAGAGGGAGCATTACTCTGTATCTAACCCCGTGCTGTACCTGTCCTGGGAGTGTTTGATGGGGACAGTGCAGAGGGAGCTTTACTCTGTATCTAACCCCGTGCTGTACCTGTCCTGGGAGTGTTTGATGGGGGACAGTGTAGAGGGAGCTTTACTCTGTATCTAACCCCGTGCTGTACCTGTCCTGGGAGTGTTTGATGGGGACAGTGTAGAGGGAGCTTTACTCTGTATCTAACCCCGTGCTGTACCTGTCCTGGGAGTGTTTGATGGGGACAGTGTAGAGGGAGCTTTACTCTGTATCTAACCCCGTGCTGTACCTGTCCTGGGAGTGTTTGATGGGGACAGTGTAGAGGGAGCATTACTCTGTATCTAACCCCGTGCTGTACCTGTGCTGGGAGTGTTTGATGGGGACAGTGTACAGGGAGCTTTACTCTGTATCTAACCCCGTGCTGTACCTGTCCTGGGAGTGTTTGATGGGGACAGTGTAGAGGGAGCTTTACTCTGTATCTAACCCCGTGCTGTACCTGTCCTGGGAGTGTTTGATGGGGACAGTGTAGAGGGAGCTTTACTCTGTATCTAACCCCGTGCTGTACCTGTCCTGGGAGTGTTTGATGGGGACAGTGTAGAGGGAGCTTTACTCTGTATCTAACCCCGTGCTGTACCTGTCCTGGGAGTGTTTGATGGGGACAGTGTAGAGGGAGCTTTACTCTGTATCTAACCCCGTGCTGTACCTGTCCTGGGAGTGTTTGATGGGGACAGTGTAGAGGGAGCTTTACTCTGTATCTAACCCCGTGCTGTACCTGTCCTGGGAATGTTTGATGGGGACAGTGTAGAGGAAACTTTACTCTGTATCTAACCCCGTGCTGTACCTGTCCTGGGAGTGTTTGATGGGGACAGTGCAGAGGGAGCTTTACTCAGTATCTAACCCCGTGCTGTACCTGTCCTGGGAGTGTTTGATGGGGACAGTGTAGAGGGAGCTTTACTCTGTATCTAACCCCGTGCTGTACCTGTCCTGGGAGTGTTTGATGGGGACAGTGTAGAGGGAGCTTTACTCTGTATCTAACCCCGTGCTGTCCCTGTCCTATGAGTGTTTGATGGGGACAGTGTAGAGGGAGCTTTACTCTGTATCTAACCCCGTGCTGTACCTGTCCTGGGAGTGTTTGATGGGGGACAGTGTAGAGGGAGCTTTACTCTGTATCTAACCCTGTGCTGTACCTGTCCTGGGAGTGTTTGATGGGGACAGTGTAGAGGGAGCTTTACTCTGTATCTAACCCCGTGCTGTACCTTTCCTGGGAGTGTTTGATGGGGACAATTTAGAGGGAGCTTTCCTCTGTATCTAACCCCGTGCTGTACCTGTCCTGGGAGTGTTTGATGGGGGGCAGTGTAGAGGGAGCTTTACTCTGTATCTAACCCTGTGCTGTACCTGTCCTGGGAGTGTTTGATGGGGACAGTGTAGAGGCAGCTTTACTCTGTATCTAACCCCGTGCTGTACCTGTCCTGGGAGCGTTTGATGGGGGACAGTGTAGAGGGAGCTTTACTCTGTATCTAACCCCGTGCTGTACCTGTCCTGGGAGTGTTTGATGGGGACAGTGTAGAGGGAGCTTTACTCTGTATCTAACCCCGTGCTGTACCTGTCCTGGGAGTGTTTGATGGGGACAGTGTAGAGGGAGCTTTACTCTGTATCTAACCCCGTGCTGTACCTGTCCTGGGAGTGTTTGATGGGGGACAGTGTAGAGGGAGCTTTACTCTGTATCTAACCCCGTGCTGTACCTGTCCTGGGAGTGTTTGATGGGGACAGTGTAGAGGGAGCTTTACTCTGTATCTAACCCCGTGCTGTACCTGTCCTGGGAGTGTTTGATGGGGACAGTGTAGAGGGAGCTTTACTCTGTATCTAACCCTGTGCTGTACCTGTCCTGGGAGTGTTTGATGGGGGACAGTGTAGAGGGAGCTTTACTCTGTATCTAACCCCGTGCTGTACCTGTCCTGGGAGTGTTTGATGGGGGACAGTATAGAGGGATCAGGAATCCATCTATCCGTGATTTAAGCATATTCAACGAGGTCGCCTCCACCACTTCAGTGGGCAGAGAATTCCAGAGATTCACCACCCTCTGAGAGAAGAAGTTCCTCCTCAACTCTGTCCTAAACTGACCCCCCTTTATTTTGAGGCTGTGCCCTCTAGTTCTAGTTTCCTTTCTAAGTGGAAAGAATCTCTCCACCTCTATCCTATCCAGCCCCTTCATTATCTTATAGCTCTCTATAAGATCCCCCCTCAGCCTTCTAAATTCCAACGAGTACAAACTCAATCTGCTCAGTCTCTCCTCATAATCAACACCCCGCATCTCTGGTATCAACCTGGTGAACCTTCTCTGCACTCCCTCCAAGGCCAATATAACCTTCCGCAAATAAGGGGACCAATACTGCACACAGTATTCCAGCTGCGGCCTCACCAATGCCCTGTACAGATGCAGCAAGACATCTCTGCTTTTATATTCTATCCCCCTTTGCGATATAGGCCAACATCCCATTTGCCTTCTTGATCACCTGTTGCACCTGCAGACTGGGCTTTTGCGTCTCATGCACAAGGACCCCCAGGTCCCTTTGCACAGTCGCATAGAACATAGAAACATAGAAAAACTACAGCACAAACAGGCCCTTCGGCCCACAAGTTGTGCCGAACACATCCCTACCTTCTAGACCTACCTATAACCCTCCATCCTATTAAGCTCCATGTACTCATCCAGGAGTCTCTTAAAAGACCCTGTTGAGTTCGCCTCCACCACCACTGACGGCAGTCGATTCCACTCGCCCACCACCCTCTGTGTGAAAAACTTACCCCCAACATTTCCCCTGTACCTACCCCCCAGCACCTTAAACCTGTGTCCTCTCGTAGCAGACATTTCCACCCTGGGAAAAAGCCTCTGAGAGTCCACCCGATCTATGCCTCTCAACATCTTATACAGCTCTATTAGGTCTCCTCTCATCCTACGTCTCTCCAAGGAGAAAAGACCGAGCTCCCTCAGCCTATCCTCATAAGGCATGCCACTCAATCCAGGCAACATCCTTGTAAATCTCCTCTGCACCCTTTCAATCTTTTCCACATCCTTCCTGTAATGAGGCGATCAGAACTGAGCACAGTACTCCAAGTGGGGTCTGACGAGGGTCTTATATAGCTGCATCATTATCCCCGGACTCCTAAACTCAATCCCTCGATTGATAAAGGCCAGCACACCATACGCCTTCTTAACCACTTCCTCCACCTGCGGGGCCGATTTTAGAGTCCTATGGACCCAGACCCCAAGTTCCTTCTGATCCTCTACCGTACTAAGAGTCTTTCCCTTTATATTGTACTCTTTGTAATTTTCCATTTAGATAATAATCCAATTTCCTATTATTTCTTCCAAAGTGAATAACCTCGCATTTGTCAACGTTATACTCCATCTGCCAGATCCTCGCCCACTCACTCAGCCTGTCCAAATCTCTCTGCAGACCTTCTACGCCCTCCACACGATTCACTTTTCCACTTATCTTTGTGTCGTCTGCAAACTTTGTTACCCTACACTCAGTCCCCTCCTCCAGATCGTCTATATAAATGGTAAATAGTTGAGGCCCCAGTACCGATCCCTGCAGCACGCCACTAGTTACCATCTGCCAACCAGAAAAGCACCCATTTATTCCGACTCTCTGCTTCCTATCGGATAGCCAATCCCCAATCCACGCTAACACCCTACCCCCAACTCCGTGTGACCCAATCTTCTTCAGCAACCTTTTGTGAGGCACCTTATCAAACGCCTTTTGGAAATCCAAAAACACCGCATCCACCGGTTCCCCTCCGTCAACCGCACTAGTCACATCTTCATAAAAATCCAACAAGTTCGTCAAGCACGACTTTCCCCTCATGAATCCATGCTGCGTCTGCTTAATCGAACCATTCTTATCCAGATGGCCTGCTATTTCTTCTTTAACGATGGATTCCAGCATTTTCCCAACTACAGATGTTAAGCTAACCGGCCTGTAGTTACCCGCCTTTTGTCTATTTCCTTTTTTAAACAGCGGCGTAACATTAGCCATTTTCCAATCCACCGGCACTACCCCAGAATCCAACGAATTTTGATAAATAACCACTAACGCATCCGCTATTACCTCTGACATTTCTTTCAGTACCCTGGGATGCATTCCATCCGGACCCGGGGACTTGTCCACCTTCAGTCCCATTAGTCTACCCAGCACTGCCTCTCTGGTAACATTAATTGTATTGAGTACCTCTCCTCCTACCAACCCTCTATCGTTAATATTCGGTAAACTATTTGTGTCTTCCACCGTGAAGACCGACACAAAAAACTCATTTAAAGTTTCAGCCATTTCCTCATTTCCCACTATTAAATCCCCCCTCTCGTCCTCCAAGGGTCCAACATTCACTCTTGCCACTCTATTCCTTTTTATATATTTGTAAAAGCTTTTACTGTCATTTTTTATATTTAGAGCTAGCCTAGCTTCATAACCTATCTTTCCTTTCTTTATCGCTTTCTTAGTCGTTCTTTGTTGTTTCTCAAAGTTTTCCCAATCTTCCGATTCTCCACTATTTTTGGCCACTCTGTACGCATCGGTCTTTAATTTAATACTCTCCTTAATTTCCTTCGTTATCCACGGCTGGCTATCCTATCCCTTTTCTTACAGTCCTTCTTTATCACCGGAATATATTGTTGCTGAGTACTGAAAAGGATCTCCTTAAAAATCCTCCACTGTTCCTCAGCTGTTCTACCTCCCAGACTGCTCTCCCAGTCCACCTTAGCCAATTCAGCCCTCATCCTATCGTACTTCCCTCTGTTCAAACAGAGGACACTGGTATGGGACCCTACTTTCTCCTCTTCCATTTGCACCAGAAATTTGACCATCTTGAGAAAGTGAGAGGGCATGGGATCCAAGGGGCTGTTGCCTTGTGGATCCAGAACTGGCTTGCCTGCAGAAGGCAGAGAGTGGCTGTGGAGGGGTCTTTCTCTGCATGGAGGTCAGTGACCAGTGGAGTGCCCCAGGGATCTGTTCTGGGACCCTTGCTGTTTGTCATTTTCATAAATGACCTGGATGAGGAAGTGGAGGGATGGGTTGGTAAGTTTGCTGACGACACCAAGGTAGGTGGTGTTGTGGATAGTTTGGAGGGATGTCAGAAGTTGCAGCGAGACATAGATAGAATGCAAGACTGGGCGGAGAAGTGGCAGATGGACTTCAACCCGGATAAGTGTGTGGTGATCCATTTTGGCAGATCCAATGGGATGAAGCAGCAGTATAATATGAAGGGTACCATTCTTAGCAGTGTAGAGGATCAGAAGGACCTTGGGGTCGGGTCCATAGGACTCTTAAATCGGCCTCGCAAGTGGAGGATGCGGTCAAGAAGGCGTACGGCGTACTGGCCTTCATTAATCGAGGGATTGAGTTTAGGAGTCGGGAGATAATGCTGCAGCTTTATAGGACCCTGGTTAGACCCCACTTGGAGTACTGCGCGCAGTTCTGGTCACCTCATTACAGGAAAGATGTTGAAGCCATTGAAAGGGTGCAGAGGAGATTTACAAGGATGTTGCCTGGATTGGGGGGCATGCCTTATGAGGATAGGTTGAGGGAGCTTGGTCTCTTCTCCCTGGAGAGACGAAGGATGAGAGGTGACCTGATAGAGGTTTACAAGATGTTGAGAGGTCTGGATAGGGTAGACTCCCAGAGGCTATTTCCAAGGGCTGAAATGGTTGCTACGAGAGGACACAGGTTTAAGGTGCTGGGGGGTAGGTACAGAGGAGATGTCAGGGGTAAGTTTTTCACTCAGAGGGTGGTGGGTGAGTGGAATCGGCTGACGTCGGTGGTGGTGGAGGCAAACTCGTTGGGGTCTTTTAAGAGACTTCTGGATGAGTACATGGGATTTAATGGGATTGAGGGCTATAGATAGGCCTAGAGGTGGGGATGTGATCGGCGCAACTTGTGGGCCGAAGGGCCTGTTTGTGCTGTGGCTTTCTATGTTCTATGTTCTATGTTCTATAAATATGTGAAGAGTAAAAGGATGAGATGTGAAGGAATAGGACCTATAAAATGTGAAGGTGAGAAAGTCTGTACAGAACCGGAAGAAATAGCAGAGGTGCTTAATGAATATTTTACCTCGGTATTCACGGTGGAAAAAGACCTGGGTGGTTGTACTACAGGATTGAGGTGGACTGAAAAGATTGAGTATGTGGACATTAAGAAAGAGGATCTGTTGGAAATTTTGAATAGCATCAAGATAGATAAGTTGCCGGGTCCGGATGGGATGTACCCCAGGTTACTGTGGGAGGCGAGGGAAGAGATTGCAGAGCCTCTGGCGATGATCTTTGCATCGTCGATGGAGACGGGAGAGGTGCCGGAGGATTGGAGGATTGCTGATGTGGTTCCTATATTCAAGAAAGGGAATAGGGATAGCCCAGGAAATTACCGACCGGTGAGTCTAACCTCAGTGGTTGGTAAGCTGATGGAGAAGATCCTGAGGGACAGGATTTATGAGCATTTAGAGAAGTTTAGTATGCTCAAAGGTAGTCAGCACGGCTTTGCCAAAGGCAAATCGTGCCTTACGAGCCTGGTGGAGTTCTTCGAAAATGTGACTAAACTCGTTGACGAAGGAAAAGCGGTAGATGTGGTTTACATGGACTTCAGCAAGGCGTTCGATAAGGTCCCCCATGCAAGACTTCTTGAGAAAGTGAGAGGGCATGGGATCCAAGGGGCTGTTGCCTTGTGGATCCAGAACTGGCTTGCCTGCAGAAGGCAGAGAGTGGTTGTAGATGGGTCTTTTTCTGAATGGAGGTCGGTCACCAGTGAAGTGCCCCAGGGATCTGTTCTGGGACCCTTGCTGTTTGTCATTTTCATAAATGACCTGGATGAGGAAGTGGAGGGATGGGTTGGTAAGTTTGCCGATGACACGAAGGTTGGTGGTGTTGTGGATAGTTTGGAGGGATGTCAGAAGCTGCAGCGTGACATTGATAGGATGCAAGACTGGGCGGAGAAGTGGCAGATGGACCTCAACCCGGATAAATGTGCAGTGGTACATTTTGGCAGGTCAAATGGGATGAAGGAGTATAATATCAAGGGTAAGACTCTTCGCAGTGAAGAGGATCAGAAGGACCTTAGAGTCTGGGTCCATAGGACTCTTAAATCAGCCTCGCGGGTAGAGGAGGTGGTTAAGAGGGCGTATGGTGTGCTGGCCTTCATCAATCGAGGGATTGAGTTTAGGAGTCGGGAGATAATGATGCAGCTATATAAGACCCTCGTCAGACCCCACTTGGAGTACTGTGCTCAGTTCTGGTCGCCTCATTACAGGAAGGATGTAGAAATTATTGAAAGGGTGCAGAGAAGATTTACAAGGATGTTGCCTGGATTGGTTGGCATGCCTTATGAGGATAGGCTGAGGGAGCTTGGTCTTTTCTCCTTGGAGAGACGAAGGATGAGAGGTTGCCTGATGGAGGTGTACAAGATGTTGAGAGGTATCGATCGGGTGGATTCTTGGAGACTTTTACCCAGGGCTGAAATGGTTGCTACGAGAGGACACAGGTTTAAGGTGCTGGAGAGTAGGTACAGAGGAGATGTCAGGGGTAAGTTTTTCACTCAGAGGGTGGTGGGTGAGTGGAATCGGCTGCCGTCAGTGGTGGTGGAGGCAAACTCGATAGGGTCTTTTAAGAGACTCCTGGATGAGTACATGGAACTTAATAGGATTGAGGGTTATAGGTAAGCTTATATATAAGCCTAGGTAGGTAGGGACATGACCGGCGCAACTTGTGGGCCGAAGGGCCTGTTTGTGCTGTATTTTTTCTATGTTCTATGTTCTATCCACAGATCTCTAAAGGTTGCCACTCAAGTGGATAGAGCTGTGAAGAAGGCCTATAGTGTGTTAGCTTTTATTAACAGGGGGTTGGAGTTTAAGAGCCGTGGGGTTATGCTGCAACTGTACAGGACCTTGGTGTGACCACATTTGGAATATTGTGTGCAGTTCTGGTCACCTCACTATAAGAAGGATGTGGAAGCGCTGGAAAGAGTGCAGAGGAGATTTACCAGGATGCTGCCTGGTTTGGAGGGTAGGTCTTATGAGGAAAGGTTGAGGGAGCTAGGGCTGTTCTCTCTGGAGCGGAGGAGGCTGAGGGGAGACTTAATAGAGGTTTATAAAATGATGAAGGGGATAGATAGAGTGGGCGTTTAGAGACTATTTCCTCGGGTGGATGTAGCTGTTACTCGGGGGCATAACTATAGGGTTCATGGTGGGAGATATAGGAGGGATGTCCGAGGTAGGTTCTTTACTCAGACAGTGGTTGGGGTGTGGAATGGACTGCCTGCAGTGATAGTGGAGTCGGACACTTTAGTAACATTCAAGTGGTTATTGGATAGGCACATGGAGCACACCAGTGGTGGAGATGCCGGCGTTGGACTGGGGTAAACACTGTAAGGATTCTAACACCAGGTTAAAGTCCAACAGGGTTATTTGGTAGCAAACGCCACTGTCCCCATCAAACACTCCCAGGACAGGTACAGCACGGGGTTAGATACAGAGTAAAGCTCCCACTACACTGCCCCCATCAAACACTCCCAGGACAGGTACAGCACGGGGTTAGATACAGAGTAAAGCTCCCTCTACACTGTCCCCATCAAACACTCCCAGGACAGGTACAGCACGGGGTTAGATACAGAGTAAAGCTCCCACTACACTGTCCCCATCAAACACTCCCAGGACAGGTACAGCACGGGGTTAGAGACAGAGTAAAGCTCCCTGTACACTGTCCCCATCAAACACTCCCAGGACAGGTACAGCACGGGGTTAGATACAGAGTAAAGCTCCCTCTACACTGTCCCCCATCAAACACTCCCAGGACAGGTACAGCACGGGGTTAGATACAGAGTAAAGCTCCCTCTACACTGTCCCCCATCAAACACTCCCAGGACAGGTACAGCACGGGGTTAGATACAGAGTAAAGCTCCCTCTACACTGTCCCCCATCAAACACTCCCAGGACAGGTACAGCACGGGGTTAGATACAGAGTAAAGCTCCCTGTACACTGCCCCATCAAACACTCCCAGGACAGGTACAGCACGGGGTTAGATACAGAGTAAAGCTCCCTCTACACTGTCCCCCATCAAACACTCCCAGGACAGGTACAGCACGGGGTTAGATACAGAGTAAAGCTCCCTCTACACTGTCCCCCATCAAACACTCCCAGGACAGGTACAGCACGGGGTTAGATCCAGAGTAAAGCTCCCTCTACACTGTCCCCCATCAAACACTCCCAGGACAGGTACAGCACGGGGTTAGATACAGAGTAAAGCTCCCTCTACACTGTCCCCATCAAACACTCCCAGGACAGGTACAGCACGGGGTTAGATACAGAGTAAAGCTCCCTCTACACTGTCCCCATCAAACACTCTCAGGACAGGTACAGCACGGGGTTAGGTACAGTGTAAAGCTCCCTCTACACTGTCCCCATCAACACTCCCAGGACAGGTACAGCACGGGGTTAGATACAGAGTAAAGCTCCCTCTACACTGTCCCCATCAACACTCCCAGGACAGGTACAGCACGGGGTTAGATACAGAGTAAAGCTCCCTCTACACTGTCCCCATCAACACTCCCAGGACAGGTACAGCACGGAGTTAGATACAGAGTAAAACTCCCTCTACACTGTCCCCCCATCAAATACTCCCAGGACAGGTACAGCACAGGGTTAGATACAGAGTAAAGCTCCCTCTACACTGTCCCCATCAAACACTCCCAGGACAGGTACAGCACGGGGTTAGATACAGAGTAAAGCTCCCTCTACACTGTCCCCATCAAACACTCCCAGGACAGGTACAGCACGGGGTTAGATACAGAGTAAAGCTCCCTCTACACTGTCCCCATCAAACACTCCCAGGACAGGTGCAGCACGGGTTAGAGGAGAGGGAGCGAGTGCAAGTGAATGAGGGCATTCAAGTAGTTAAAGGAGTAGAGGGCGAGGGAGAGGTTGATAGCGTTTCATCAAATCGGGTCCAGATAAAAGCTGGAATAAAGACACTTTGCCTGAATGCACGAAGCATTCGGAACAAAGTTAATGAGTTGATGGTGCAAATCAGCACAAATGGGTATGATCTAGTGGCCATTACAGAAACGTGGCTGCAGGGAGGCCAGGACTGGGAGATGAATATCCAGGGGTATCAGGCATTTAGGAAGAATAGACAGGAAGGAAAAGGTGGTGGGGTGGCTCTGTTAATAAAAGATAATATCAGGGTAGTAGTGAGGGATGACATAGGCTCTAAGGAACAAAACGTGGAATCGTTGTGGGTGGAGATAAGGAATAGTAGGGAGAGAAAGACACTGGTAGGCGTGGTCTATAGGCCCCCAAATAATAATGTTGAGGTGGGGAGGGCTATAAACAAGCAGATAAGGGATGCGTGCAAAAACAGAACGGCAATAATCATGGGGGACTTCAACCTGCATATTGATTGGCTGACTCAAGTTGGAAGGGGTGGGATGGAGGAAGAGTTCTTAGAATGCTGTCGGGATAGTTACCTTGAACAGTATGTTACAGAACCAACGAGGGAACGAGTTACCTTAGATCTGGTAATGTGTAACGAGGTAGGTAGAATTAAGGATGTTCTTGTGAAGGGCCCTCTTGGGTCAAGTGATCACAATCTCCCATCACGACAACCCTGTTATTCCTACATCTCTCCAGGATCTGTTTCCCTATCTGCTCCTCAACATCCCTGTTACTATTGGGCGGCCTATAGAAAACACCCAGCAAAGTTATCGACCCCTTCCCGCTCCGAACTTCCACCCACAGAGACTCTGTAGACAATCCCTCCACAGCTTCCACCTTCTCTACAGCTGTGACACTATCCCTGATCAGCAGTGCCACTCCCCCCCCTCTTTTGCCTCCCTCTCTGTCCTTTCTGAAACATCTGAAACCCGGCACCTGAAGTATCCAGTCCTGTCCCTGTCCCCAAGTCTCCGTAATGGCCACCACATCACACTTCCAAGCATCGATCCACACTCTAAGCTCATCCACTTTATTCACTACACTCCTGCCGTTAAAATAGACACATCTCAAACCTTTGGTCTGAGCTCTCCCCTTCTCCATCACCCGTCTATTCTCCCTCTTACACTGTCTACAATCCTTCTCTATTTGCGAGCTAACTTCCTCGCTCTCAGTCACCTCATCACGATTCCCTCCCCCCAACCTTTCTAGTTTAAAGTCTCCCCAGTAGCCTTAGCCAACCTTCCTGCCAGGATATTGGTCCCCCTGGGATTCAAGTGCCACCCGTCTTTTTTGTACAGGTCACACCTGCCCCTAAAGAGATCCCAATGATCCAGGAACCTGAATCCCTGCCCCCTGCTCCAGTCCCTCAGCCACGCATTCATCCTCCACCTCACTCCATTCCTGCCCTCACCTTCCCGTGGCACAGGCAGCAATCCTGAGATTACTACCTTTGCTTTCCTCCTTCCCAACTGTCTACCTAACTCCCTATGTTCTCTTTTCATGACCCCTTCCCTCTTCCTCCCTATGTCAGCGGTACCAATATGTACCGCTACCTCTGGCTCCTCTCCCTCCCCTCTCAGGATATCTGGGACGCGATCAGAGACATCCCGGATCCCGGCACCAGGGAGGCAGACCACCATCCGAGACTCCCGCCTGCCTCCGCAAAAACACCTGTCCGACCCCCTTACTGTTGAGTCCCCGATTAATACTGCCTTCCTGCCCCTTTCCTTAGCCCTCTGAGCCCTCTGCTCCAGAAACACGGCCACTGCTGAGACGTCACACCCCCTCCCCTCCCCTCTCCCCCCAGGGGATGAGACGTCACACCCCCTCTCCACTCCACCCCCCCCTCCCGCCCGCCCCCAGGGGATGAGAAGTCACACCCCCTCCCCTCCCCCCTCCCCCCAGGGGATGAGACGTCACACCCCTTCCCCTTCCACCCCCCCAAGGGATGAGACGTCACACCCCCTCCCCTTCCACCCCCCTCCCGCCCCGACCAGAGGATGACCTGGGTCAGAGGGCCGTTGCAGTCTTTGGTAAAGCCGCGATCTGCTCGGAATCGGGTGCAGATCGCGGTACAGGCCCAACGCCCAACTTTACTGCGATTTCGCACCTGAAAACGGGCGCGAAGTTTTGGTAAAATCGGGCCCAATGTCTGATGGTAAGAGATGAGGAATTGTGTGGTTTTGAAGGGGTTTTGCTAGAAAAGGTGGTAATATGTGGATTTCAGGATGAGAAGAGTAATGTTCCATTAGACACGGTGAGGTTGGAGCGTCCAGTGAAGAGGGGTGAAGTGGTAGTGGGAGAAATAGAGAAATGATCTTGTCCAGGAATACAGTTGACCTTGGGTAACGAGACAGCTGGATCAAGGTGCGGGTGATGCCTACTGTGGTTGATAATCCAGTATAGAATCAAACAACTGAGTTGTTGAAGGAAGCAGATCCTGGGATATTTCCTGCTTGTTCAGTAACAAGGTCACAAGGTCACAGGTGAAGACAGGAGGCGAAATCGAAGAGTGAAGATCAGAAAGTTGAAGTTGAATTATCAGAAAGGATTTTTGACCAGATGGTTGGAAAGGAACAAGGACAGGCGGAGGAGGAGGTGGACAGTTCAGGGAAGCTGGCAGAGTTACATCAATAATATAAACAAGGGAAAGAGTTGTATCTGACAGCATGCAGGAAGAGGAATCTGAGTGTATACCAGAGTGCGATTACCGTCAAAACGCTGTCTCAATGAGGGAATGGAAATCGTTACATATCCAGGTGGATGAAAAGTGGGCAGAAGTGCATCACGTGGTATTACCAGTGGGATGTAACAAGGAGGAGTTACGGATAGCACATGATGTAAAAGTGAAAGGTCATGTGGGGGGAAGGAAAACCCAAGCTAAAATAGAGGCAAACTTTTATTGGCCTGGATAACATGTAACAACATGTAAAAGGTACTGTGCATCACTGGGTATAACGCTGTGTATATTATATAATAACACACCGTGCATCACTGGGTATAACGCTGTGTATATTATATAATAACACACCGTGTGTCACTGGGTATAACGCTGTGTATATTATATAATAACACACCGTGCGTCACTGGGTATAACGCTGTGTATATTATATAATAACACACCGTGCGTCACTGGGTATAACGCTGTGTATATTATATAATAACACACCGTGCGTCACTGGGTATAACGCTGTGTATATTATATAATAACACACCGTGCGTCACTGGGTATAACGCTGTGTATATTATATAATAACACACCGTGCGTCACTGGGTATAACGCTGTGTATATTATATAATAACACACCGTGCGTCACTGGGTATAACGCTGTGTATATTATATAATAACACACCGTGCGTCACTGGGTATAACGCTGTGTATATTATATAATAACACACTGTGCGTCACTGGGTATAACGCTGTGTATATTATATAATAACACACCGTGCGTCACTGGGTATAACGCTGTGTATATTATATAATAACACACCGTGCGTCACTGGGTATAACGCTGTGTATATTATATAATAACACACCGTGTGTCACTGGGTATAACGCTGTGTATATTATATAATAACACACCGTGCGTCACTGGGTATAACGCTGTGTATATTATATAATAACACACCGTGCGTCACTGGGTATAACGCTGTGTATATTATATAATAACACACCGTGCGTCACTGGGTATAACGCTGTGTATATTATATAATAACACACCGTGCGTCACTGGGTATAACGCTGTGTATATTATATAATAACACACCGTGCGTCACTGGGTATAACGCTGTGTATATTATATAATAACACACCGTGTGTCACTGGGTATAACGCTGTGTATATTATATAATAACACACCGTGTGTCACTGGGTATAACGCTGTGTATATTATATAATAACACACCGTGTGTTACTGGGTATAACGCTGTGTATATTATATAATAACACACCGTGCGTCACTGGGTATAACGCTGTGTATATTATATAATAACACACCGTGCGTCACTGGGTATAACGCTGTGTATATTATATAATAACACACCGTGCGTCACTGGGTATAACGCTGTGTATATTATATAATAACACACCGTGCGTTACTGGGTATAACGCTGTGTATATTATATAATAACACACCGTGCGTCACTGGGTATAACGCTGTGTATATTATGTGTATATTATATAATAACACACCGTGCGTCACTGGGTATTATTATATAATAACACACCGTGTGTCACTGGGTATAACGCTGTGTATATTATATAATAACACACCGTGTGTCACTGGGTATAACGCTGTGTATATTATATAATAACACACCGTGCGTCACTGGGTATAACGCTGTGTATATTATATAATAACACACCGTGCGTCACTGGGTATAACGCTGTGTATATTATATAATAACACACCGTGTGTCACTGGGTATAACGCTGTGTATATTATATAATAACACACCGTGCGTCACTGGGTATAACGCTGTGTATATTATATAATAACACACCGTGCGTCACTGGGTATAACGCTGTGTATATTATATAATAACACACCGTGCGTCACTGGGTATAACGCTGTGTATATTATATAATAACACACCGTGCGTCACTGGGTATAACGCTGTGTATATTATATAATAACACACCGTGTGTCACTGGGTATAACGCTGTGTATATTATATAATAACACACCGTGCGTCACTGGGTATAACGCTGTGTATATTATATAATAACACACCGTGCGTCACTGGGTATAACGCTGTGTATATTATATAATAACACACCGTGCGTCACTGGGTATAACGCTGTGTATATTATATAATAACACACCGTGTGTCACTGGGTATAACGCTGTGTATATTATATAATAACACACCGTGCGTCACTGGGTATAACGCTGTGTATATTATATAATAACACACCGTGCGTCACTGGGTATAACGCTGTGTATATTATATAATAACACACCGTGCGTCACTGGGTATAACGCTGTGTATATTATATAATAACACACCGTGCGTCACTGGGTATAACGCTGTGTATATTATATAATAACACACCGTGCGTCACTGGGTATAACGCTGTGTATATTATATAATAACACACCGTGCGTCACTGGGTATAACGCTGTGTATATTATATAATAACACACCGTGCGTCACTGGGTATAACGCTGTGTATATTATATAATAACACACCGTGCGTCACTGGGTATAACGCTGTGTATATTATATAATAACACACCGTGCGTCACTGGGTATAACGCTGTGTATATTATATAATAACACACCGTGCGTCACTGGGTATAACGCTGTGTATATTATATAATAACACACCGTGCGTCACTGGGTATAACGCTGTGTATATTATATAATAACACACCGTGCGTCACTGGGTATAACGCTGTGTATATTATATAATAACACACCGTGCGTCACTGGGTATAACGCTGTGTATATTATATAATAACACACCGTGCGTCACTGGGTATAACGCTGTGTATATTATATAATAACACACCGTGCGTCACTGGGTATAACGCTGTGTATATTATATAATAACACACCGTGCGTCACTGGGTATAACGCTGTGTATATTATATAATAACACACCGTGCGTCACTGGGTATAACGCTGTGTATATTATATAATAACACACCGTGCGTCACTGGGTATAACGCTGTGTATATTATATAATAACACACCGTGCGTCACTGGGTATAACGCTGTGTATGTTATATAATAACACACCGTGCGTCACTGGGTATAACGCTGTGTATGTTATATAATAACACACCGTGCGTCACTGGGTATAACGCTGTGTATGTTATATAATAACACACCGTGTGTCACTGGGTATAACGCTGTGTATATTATATAATAACACACCGTGCGTCACTGGGTATAACGCCGTGTATATTATATAATAACACACCGTGCGTCACTGGGTATAACGCTGTGTATATTATATAATAACACACCGTGCGTCACTGGGTATAACGCTGTGTATATTATATAATAACACACCGTGCGTCACTGGGTATAACGCCGTGTATATTATATAATAACACACCGTGCGTCACTGGGTATAACGCTGTGTATATTATATAATAACACACTGTGCGTCACTGGGTATAACGCCGTGTATATTATATAATAACACACTGTGCGTCACTGGGTATAACGCTGTGTATATTATATAATAACACACCGTGCGTCACTGGGTATAACGCAGTGTATATTATATAATAACACACCGTGTGTCACTGGGTATAACGCTGTGTATATTATATAATAACACACCGTGCGTCACTGGGTATAACGCTGTGTATATTATATAACACACCGTGTGTCACTGGGTATAACGCCGTGTATATTATATAATAACACACCGTGTGTCACTGGGTATAACGCCGTGTATATTATATAATAACACACCGTGCGTCACTGGGTATAACGCTGTGTATATTATATAACACACCGTGTGTCACTGGGTATAACGCCGTGTATATTATATAATAACACACCGTGTGTCACTGGGTATAACGCCGTGTATATTATATAATAACACACCGTGTGTCACTGGGTATAACGCCGTGTATATTATATAATAACACACCGTGTGTCACTGGGTATAACGCTGTGTATATTATATAATAACACACCGTGTGTCACTGGGTATAACGCCGTGTATATTATATAATAACACACCGTGCGTCACTGGGTATAACGCTGTGTATATTATATAACACACCGTGTGTCACTGGGTATAACGCCGTGTATATTATATAATAACACACCGTGTGTCACTGGGTATAACGCCGTGTATATTATATAATAACACACCGTGTGTCACTGGGTATAACGCTGTGTATATTATATAATAACACACCGTGCGTCACTGGGTATAACGCTGTGTATATTATATAATAACACACCGTGCGTCACTGGGTATAACGCTGTGTATATTATATAATAACACACCGTGCGTCACTGGGTGTAGCACTTTGTCGAACTCACTGTTACTTCTTTTGATTTGTGCTATATATTTGACTCAGAATGATAGAATCGTGCAGCACAGAGGAGGCCCTTCGGCCCATCCAGTCTGCACTGACACATTGGAAACACCTGAACTTCCACCTCATCCCGTTTCCCAGCCCTTGGTCCATAGACTGCAGTTTTCTGGCGTGACCAATTCCTAATCCAGGTACTTTTTCGTGGATGTGAGGCATCTCGCCTCCACCACCCTCTTTGCCAGCGCATTCCAGACCCTCACCACCCTCTGGGGGAAAACACTTTCCCTCAAATCCCCCCTAAACCTCCCAACCCTCATCTTGAGCCGCTGTCCCCTCGGGGGAAGGGGTGGGGAGGTGGGGGGGTGTGCGGGGGAACGGGCGGGGGAGGTGGGGGGGGGGTGGTGGGGGGTGTGTTCCGGGGGGGAAGGGGCGGGGGAGGTGGGGAGGTGGGGGTGGGGGGTGTGTGCAGGGCAAGGGGCAGGGGAGGCGGGGGGGGTGTGCGGGGGAAGGGGCGGGGTCGGGGGGGGGTGGGTGGGGGGGATGTGCGGGGGGGATGTGCGGGGGAAGGGGCGGGGAGGTGGGGGGGGTGGTGGAGGGTG